>NC_136001.1:21258416-21558416 GCF_048128805.1 Centroberyx gerrardi | reverse complement strand
GGAATACACAGGGGGTGCCAGGAGAGGGAGGGGTTCAATTATGGGTGAGATTACAGGTTCAAGAGATTTTGTGTCATTACATAACAGGGAGAATGTCTCTATTACACACATGCACAAATGTGTGCTCCTAGTAAGTGGCCAAGTGGTTTTGGCAAGTCCTCCACCATGTCAGCTGGTCTTGACCAGAAGGGGCTCTCATGTCACTGTGAGAGGACCGGCGGGACATCTACCAGCAGGCAACAAGAGGAGGAGGCAGGTACTGTAGGAACATATGGAAAAAGACAAATGGATGACAGGAGAGGTGAAAGTAAAGCCATAATGCATAAGAGAGAAAGTATTTTAGAGCAAATATTTAGAGAGCAAGGTGCCAGATAAAGACAGTATTTACAAAGCAAAAGGGCCAAGTTAGTCTTTACATTGAAATAAAGATGCTTTTAATAATCTGACATTGCTCTTTTTGACATTTAAAATGAACATAAACTAATATTTTTCAGTCTGCACACCTTTGTAAGGGTATTTTTAATTGACAAGTGACTTGGTTCTCTTGTTTTTTTGAGTCAAGTGAAAATCCCGTTACCACAGAGAACCTCCCAATCATACATTTAGCAACACTCTCCTCTAGTTTTGTTTAATGATACTGAGATTGACTGAGAGAGTGAGAGATTGTAAAATTCTTCTTAGTGCTCTTCTGCTGTGAGATAAATTAATAAATTATTCAGGCATCCTATAGGCCAGTGTTAATCAAAACGCAGGTCATGACCCAAAAGTTTGTTGCAGAACCTTTCTGGACGTGTGTCAATAAATCCCTCTTAACATTTAAATTAGTTATAGGTGCAAGCAGCTAAACTGAGTTTACAGAAATTTGTGACCTTTATAACCTGCCAATATGCATGCACTTAATATTGTTGGAAAGATAAAAGGGTTATTTGATTTGAGTCTGTTTATATTTTAGTCAGATGAACAAAGAGGACACGTATTCCGGAAATGTCCCCATTCACTCAGCTATTTTCTCCATTTCTTGCCTAAGCCATTATCAGCACAAAGGCCCTGCTGTGACCACCTCATTTTAGCGTGAGCAGTGCAGTGCTTTCTAGTGCTGCTGTTAGTAAGCAATTAGTTGATTGATCAATCATCATAAAAAGTAGAAATACCAAACATTTGCTGGTTATAGCTTCACAAATGGTTAGATTTGCTTGCTTTTCTCCATTTCATATCATTATAAAATGATTTTTTTTTTTGTCTGCTGGTCTAAGTAAGCAATTTTAAGACATCACTTTGGGCTCTGGTAACTTGGGCATTTATCATTATTTTTGACATTTTATAGACTAAATGATTAATCGATTTGGGCTTCTGTCTTTAACTTGCTAACTTGAAGGATGAACATGGCATTTTCCAGATGTTTACAGATGTTTATTGTGGGGTGCACTTAACGTTTATTTATATTATTGTGCCTGTTGTTATTTTCTCATTTTTTCACGATGCAAGTGAAACAAATCCTATATCAATAGATTCAAAATGATTCAACCTTGGCTTACATGTTTTTTAGGTAGGTGTCATTGATAACAACAACTTCATTGCATATAATATAAAGCACTGAGTCAGAACTTCATTCATGTCAATTCAAGGTCCTAATGCATTACTTTTGAGAGTCACTCCTCTAACTGAGGAAGTTCCTGTATTTGCCTCATAGACTTGGACTTGCCATAGATACACTATAAACATTATTAAACCAAACAAGACACAGGATTTTCCCTGTTTTTACTAAACATCCAAAAACACAGCCAGGCTTAGTGTGCCTCCATATCTATTTTCTCTCCAAACTGCCATGGGAAGCTGCTGTGCGAGCCGTCTGGGTGTCCTCCGGCGGATCCCCTTCTGTCCCTCATTTGGGAGGCTCCTCAGTTCTTCGCTGCCAGGATGGGAGACAGTTCTGCAGAGATAATCCTCCTTAGTGGATGCTATGGGCGCAGTGCCAGACTAGCCATGTCCACCAGGCCTCACACTGTCACTGCTGAGGTATGCTTACCATTTCCTCATAATGTAAGCACAAGCGCCCTTCACACAGTCACACTCTCACTCATGTAGCATACACTGAGACATTAGAAGTCTTGCTTTATGCTTCAAGCTCACAATGTCCAAACACCCCCACCCCCCTCCAACACACACACGCACACACACACACACACACACACACACACACGCTGACTGCAGAGTTCAGCAGTTCAGCAAACGCAGTCTCTGCTTCTGAGGCAGAGACACCACCACATGAAACACCGGTTTGTTGTTGTGAATAATAATCCTCTGTGCATCCTACACCGTGTCACTCATCTCAGTCACTCTGATCTATACTTCTGACTTGTTTGGATGTTCGGCCAATAGACATGTCTAATCTGAAGTTGCTGTGTTGACAGCTCTTTTTGTGGTGCCCTCAAGTTGGAGTGTAAACTGAATTCCACATTGTTTAGAATGTCATCTTCTTATTCCATTTCCCCCTGTTGAATAATCAGTCAGTCATGTCTTGCTGTTTGTTGTCTGTGGGTTGTTCACATACTTACGTAATGCCTTTGTCTCAGTGGTTTAGTCTTGCAAAATCTTCGTAACAGTCAGGTATTTTTTTTTTTCTTCTAAAAGCCGAAAACTGACTGTGTTTTTCATGCGATTGACTAGTATTGACAGATATTTGTAGTAAATGGGATATTGGTGGTTGCCCAATTTTGTGAAGCAGGCAATCAGCTGTCAGCTGTTTATCACCAAGCACTCTATCTATGCACTTTATGTGACACTGTTTACCAGGGTGAGTGCCTGTGTAGAAACCTGGCTTGTGAGAGCGGTTATTGGGGTGGTCAAGTGCACAATAACCCATCACAGATGTTTCATTGAATCAGGTCAACCTTAAATCATTTCTCTACTTGAACTGCTGTTAATCATGTTAAATAACATTGTTTTTCCATCACAACATTGTAATGTCCATTTTTGCGCTGATGATATAATCTTATATGCCACCTGCTCTACTCCAAACCAGGCTCTTACTAGATTACAGTCCGTCTTTGATGCTCTACATATATCTCTCATTAAGCTCAGACTTGCCTCAGACTCTAACAAAACAAAATACATGTGTTTCTCAAGATCTTCACTTCCTAATACTGACAATCTTGGTATCCATACACTAAAATGTTCCCAAATTGAACTTGTACAATCCTACAAATACCTGTGTATTTGGCTAGACAGTAGATTGTCCTTCAAGACCCATGTGGAACACCTTACTCAGACACTTACAATTAAGATTAGATTCTTGTACAGAAACAAATCATGTTTCTCTTTCAACAATATGAAATCCATTGTGCAATCCACCATCATATCAGTATTTGATTATGGAGATACTCTGTATCTCTTCCCCTCTAAAGCCGGCGGATGCGCTTTATCATAGTGCCTTGCAATTTATCACAGCCAGGAGATAAATGTCATACTCACCATTGTGATTTATATGAAAAAATTTTTGGTTTTCTTTAAGAACAAGAAGGGATTTGCATTGCATTACATTTATCTATAAAGCTCTGCTTTCAAAGATCCTGCAGTATCTTTCCTCTCTGCTTGCTTTTAAATCCAGTAACTACAGCACCAGATCACAGGACTGGTTCCTTTTAGATACTTTATGCACAAATACGGAACTTGGCATGGCTGGCTTCCATTACTATGAACCTTATAAGAAAGTAAGTAACACTTTATTTATATAGCACTATTCAAAACAAGAGTTACAAAGTGCTTCACAAAAGGAAATAAAACAAAAGGCAAGTTAAAAACAAACAGAAAATTAAAACGGATAAAAGAAAGAGGGCAAAAGAGCACAAGACCCAGGCACAGTAGGGCAACAGTCCATTGGAACATGAATATAAAATAATAAAACACTGTAAATTTAATAAAATGTCTCCCTAAATGGGTTTTAAGGTAAAGCTTTATTTTACAGCCCGCTACTTAAGGTGTAACTAGTTTGTAGTTATGGGGTACTAATAAAATAACAATACTGTAGTTACAGGGTAACAAAACAAGAAGTCCGGGAATTAAGGGGTAACAATTTTGTAATTATGAGAGGTTTATATAAGGTAGTTATGGTGTAACTATTTTTGTAATTACTGCATACTTCAAAAATAATTACAGGGTACAATAACATAATTAGGGGGGGCAAAACAAATGTTATTGGTGCTTGTTCCCTGTAGTTATGGAGTAAGGATTTATTTAGACCCTAAATTGTTTTATAAAAGGATTGTGAAGGTTTTTATTTTACATTTTATATTATAAAATTGACATATTTGATATTTCATCTCAACATACTGTATATTACATTCAACAAAGCTCTTGTATGTTCAATTAAGTCTGTTACTGTGTGTTGAAGTTCCATATTTTTTGTGTATGGTATATTGTTACAGAAATGTCACCAAACAGCTGGTCTAGGGTCTCCTCTCCTAACATCGATTACCAGATGGACGTATGTGACTTTCTGTTAAACTGTATGTGGAGCAACCTTGTACTTACTCTAGAATTACAGTGAACAAGAGGGGAACAAGTACTGCTTTATTTTACAGCCTGCACACCTTGTACTTACTTATAATAATAATTTGATGTTTTATGGTTTTTTTTTTACAGAAAACAAGTGCTATATGAAAAGACTCTCAGTGAAAAAACAGCCACATTTAGAAAAATATTGATTATATTGTTAATAATAATAATGGCCAACATATATTGACTAATTCCATTACACTTTCACTGCTTTAGGCTGCAGGTTACCCATAACTGCAGGAATAAAGGTGTGTTTTGAAGAAATGTGCAAAGACACTATAACAGTAGTGTGCAAATAAATGTATTCAAATAAAAATGATTCAGTTGTTAAATGTGTAAAGTGGATATGAAGATGACAGGAGTTCAGAAGTGGACTGCAGGTGAGAGGGCAGTCAAGCAGGGCTTTGGCTTATCTGCTTCTGTCTGGCAGGTCTGCTGGAGCGGTGTCTCTGCTGTTGCAGCCATGTTGTCAGTAGATTTCTTGTTCTTCCCCCGGAATATGCGGGATAGCCAAGAAAAGAAGCCACGCTTCTTCTTATTTGGTTTTGTCGACAGGTTGTCTTTGGCACTGGAACTCTGAGGTCCTGTAGGTTCGACCAGTTGGACGGGTGGAAGTGTATTTTCCAGGGTCAGACCGGACAGATCATTTGTGTCCTTTACAGTCTCAACCTGGATGGCTGGAGCCTGGGACTCCTGAAGCAGGTTGGCTGATCCTTCCTTCAGCAGGTGAATCAGGGAGTATTCAGCAAGAGAGACGGGGAGAACCTCCTCTGAGGTGGAGTTATTGTCAGGTCCAGCAGAGAGGACAGTGACAATAACTCCACCTCAGAGGAGGTGGAGTTATTGTCACTGTCCTCTCTGGTGGAGTTATTGTCAGGTCCAGCAGAGAGGACAGTGACTTTTGTTCCCTCACAACATTCAGGTTGATGCAGGACGGTGACAGAGCTTTCAGCAGCAGATTCAATCTGTACACAAGAGTTGACCGTTTCCCTCTTGATGATAAAAGGACATTGTTCGTCCTCCTCCTCCAAGTCCTGGAGGAACAGCATCAGTTTAGAATCAGCTTTGACGATTGGCTCCCATTCATCAAGATGATCTTGAGTAGGGCCATGGTGTGCAGCGCAGGCAGCCATAAATGTAGAACTCACTGTTGAGGAAGCATTCATGTGCTTTTCACCAAGTTCCTCCTCCTCCAGGAGGACTGAGAGGAATTGCATCAGGTGAGAATCAGTGCTGCTGACAACTGGTTCCCATTTGTCAAGATGGTCCAGAGTCGGCCCACATTGTGGGGAGCAGTCAACTACAAATCTAGAGAGATGTGATGAAGCGTAGAGGAGCTCCTCACCAAATCTCTCCTTCTCCAAGTCAAAGTGGGATTTGACCAGTGGCTCCCACTCATCCACGCAGCCCAGAGTGGATCCACAGGGTGAGCAGCAGTCAGACACAAATCCAGATGTGTCACCTGGGGGAGCATAGAGGTATCTCTTTCCAACTGCCTCCAGGTGGCAGTCATCGTCAAAACCAAAGGAGGAGTGCTGAAGCAGCCTCAATCTCTCAATGATTTTGAAGTCATCAGTCTTTTGAGCCTCATGGGATGGAGCCTCAACAAGGCGGAGCAGGTTGGACTGAGCCTCAACATGCTGAGCTGGGTGGATGGATGCTCCAGCATTACCTAACACTGTGTCTTCGGTCATGAGAGGAGACTCTTTCTCTGTGGAAGGAAAGTCTCCTTTGTCCATATCCAAGAGAAGTTTGTATGCTGATGAAGCTGTGCTGGCTATTGGTTCCCATATATTGAGGCTCTCAAATCCACAAGCAGGTTTGGAGCCGAGACCAACAGCAGACTGAGGTGAAAGGTCACAATCGAGCTCAGCAGGCACTCCAGAGAAACTAGAGGCTTCAGCATAAAGGTATTGCTCCTTATTCAGGACTTTCGCAAACATGCAGTTGATGTTTTCATGGCGATCGTCATTAAGGGCATTGAGTTGAGCGACCATTTGCATTGATGCTGAAAGAAATGCAATGGCAACATCTTAATAATCAAATAACCATAAGGCCACCTGATACAGCTTCACTCAAGGTCAGCATGCTTCATCATAGTTCATATAAAGGAATTGTCCAACCGCACACTGTTAGACTTTGTTGCCAATTTACTCACATCTTTATTTTTCTTATAACATTTGCAAAAATAGGCTTAAGGAGCGAACAATGCATTTTGCTTCCTCAGGTTCGCTTGCGAACCTTCATCTTATGCCTTTCATCATAGTTTCTAACTGTGAATTTACAATGTAAAACAAACTAAGAAAGTACTAGACACAAATGTAAATGCTTCAACACAAACAACTAGTCTATCCTGACTGTCTGTCTCTTGTTTGTCTGTTCAGCAAAATCCTCTGTACTAATCTTTTTCTGTTAAATAATAAAATTATAAATACATGTGGCTTACCAAGATGGAAATCACTCTCCATGTTTTCCTTTCTAAAAGGTAGATATTGTTGATGTTTCTCCAAATGAATGCAACGTGAGTTTTCTGTCTCAATGTGCAGGTGAACAGCGATCAGAGATGAAACTGTGAGTCTGTGTTTGTGTTCAGGTCAATCGCTCCTTTATGACACTGACATTCTAAATTCTATCAACTCTGCTGCATTCTGTGCAGCTGCATTATGATTCATCAGATGAACCTCAGACACCAGTAAACTTTGATGACAGAGATGTCTCGCTTTGTATATGGTTTATAAACTACACATTAAAAAACACATGACTGAATATTTGGAATTTATATTAAGATACTGTATTTTTTATGTGGAAAACATCTATTTAATTGCTAATTGCTATTGCACTTTCACTGTTTCACTGAGTCAGCTCACTCTAATCTTACTACTACCTACTAATATTACTACTATATATTACTATTACCTGTTACTACTACCTGTCATATCTGAGGGGATACATTAGGAAAATAAAATGAAAAGTTATTCATCTTCAATTCAGCTTTTCAGGTGTAGAATTTATTTTTCCAGAACAACCTGTGCATCAACCCATGTAGTTAATAGAAACATGCGTAGCACTTTACAATGGCCTTTTTCCAGTGCATGAACCTTTAAGCACCAATAACATTTGTTTTGTCCCCCCTAATTACGTTATTGTACCCTGTAATTATTTTTTAAGTATGCAGTAATTACGAAAACAGTTACGCCATAACTACCTTATATAGCTCTCATAATTACAAAATTGTTACCACTTAATTCCCGGACTTCTTGTTTTGTTACCCTGTAACTACAGCATTGTTATTTTATTAGTACCCCAAAATTACAAACTAGTTACCCCATAATTAGCGGCCTGTAAAATAAAGCGTTTCCGGTTTTAACAAGTGATTTAAAATGGGAAACTGAATCTGCCAGTCTAACACATAGGGGGAGGCGATTCCATAGGGTTATAAATTATAAGGTTATAAAAGAAATGCATAGGAAATCCACAGGGTTATAAAAGAAATGATTTGCAAAGGGCTTTGAAATTAGACTGTTGTTCCCCTGGGTGTTTTAAGCATTAATTTCGGACATCATCTTTGATTCCTGTAATTGTTTCAATATAGTGTGATTTTAAAACTTTAATCCCTAATATATGCCTCGATTCATGTGATTGTCTCATAGTCTATCTCTGTTTGTTTGAATGTTTTTGGAACGTGTGACTGAACTGTACTTTTTACTGAAACATAAAAAATCCCCATCAAAGCAGCTTGTACAGAAAGATGTCAAAGCAACAACATCTGATTTTTCTACTGCTTGTTTGTCAGTGGCCTGACATTTTCATTGCTAAACCAGTAGCATGTGAAAACCATTATAGTGAATAGTGTTGCGTTGTCTCTTTGTCCCGGCCTCATATGTCTGCAACTTTCGGTTTGTTCGTTTTTCTTTTTTTCTCATCCTTTCACATCTTAGTTTCTTCAGACATTATTTACATGTGCGATGGATCATTTAGCAGTAATAAAGCTCACAAACTCCAGAGTGGCATTTGGAGCATAACACTCCAGGCCACCGCCTGTCTGATGTGATAAAATATCTCATAAGGTTGGCAGCCGAAACTCCTTTTTCTGTCAGAGATACTGCATAGGCTAGATGGGTGGTTCAACTGGGATAAACACCAGAAATTGTTCTGTCGGTGGGCCCTTCCTCTCCTAATAACCACACATATTGCTTTCCTGTCCATTCAGAGGGGAGAGGTCTTGCAGGAAACAGGCAACGGAAGCTGTTGTTGGTAGACCCATTCATTGTCTTAGATGCAATAGAGCTGATTAGTTGCTTCCTCTATAATATCTCTAACAGGATAAGAACCCTGAAGGCTCTTAAGGTGTTGTTGATTTAAGACAGAATGGAAGAACTCAGTCTGTCGCAGTGTGTCTCATATGTTTTGTAATTACTGTAGTGTAGACCAGCTCAGACCTCTCAGAGAGGAGGGGCCAGGCTGCCTGTGTTTAGCTCATGTTCATTGATGAGTGCTTTTGTGATTTGGACATCTGAGGATCTTTGTCAGTCATGATTCACTTTGACTGCTTTTATGACAAGGTAGCAGACAGGCATTAAGAGGAGTTGAAGTCCAAATTTGAATATCAGTGTTTTTACTTGTTCAATACTCCACAAACGGACCATAAACCATCGTAGCAATGTGAATTGTGCAGCAGTGTGTTGTCTTAGATCTAATTCAATTCTGTTATGGCTGTTGCTTGTAGTAGTATGTAGTATGGTGACTTGGTTCTGCTCTCTGAAAAAAATGCCCAAGAGGCAAATTGTCTCTGTTAGTTTTACAGTTCCTCTGCGGTTTTTATGCTTGCCAGCAGTGCAAAAGTCTACATCTAGATCCCTGTAGATCTGCCGAAGTCTCTAAGTGACTGTAGGATTTTTATTAGGTCCGTGTTGAACTGTGTCTGAAAAGCCGGTGGTAGTAACCTTTCTAGGTCATCTGATGGTGTAAGATGAAGACACAGCATTGCGTGACAAGCACCATTGTAAAAAGATATAACAAACCAAAACCCTTATGATTCAATGTTTTGAATGATCATGAATGATCCCTAATGATCATTCAAAACTATCAATCAACACATAAAAACTAACCAGCTTTATTAAAAATGACTTAAACTTCTTAGCTAATTTAATTTGCCATGCCTAAACTTCAGTAACACAACTACATTATAAACTGCTACCCTGCACTAATCTTGTATATTGGTTAACTTTAACATAGCAACTCAAACCAACAATAATTAAACGAGTTGACTCCAATATAACTATTTGATTTGATGGACATCTGCATATTGTACATTGAGTGGTCAACAAAATATGCCTCAGCCTCAGTATGCCTAAGTAACAAAAATAAAATAACCAGTCTCCATAATTTTGCACCCTGTACAAAATGTACTGTAGGCCTCATCAAGCACAACATCATGAAATAAGCTGGCTACCATCCAACAAAAGCTTTTTGGATTATAACCTCAATTATAATCAATGCATGCAATAAATAATTCCTAAAATGTTTAATACATCAAAATAATACATTACATCTGTTCTGAATGTCTGAATTCTGAAAAACACGAATTGCAGGGCCATGCTGTTCAAAACAATCCTAAAACTGATCAAACTTGTTTGATGAACTCATATGCATCAGTTATTGAAATACTTTATAATGACGATTGGCACACGCAACTAGTCCAGCACATTTTATCACACATCCACACACTTTTTTTTTAACTTATTTACAATAATCATTACATTTCAAATGCAATATAATAAATTATATTATCAAATGTTTTCTTGTTCTCTACCTCATCGCTTTCTACGCCAAATCCTTTGTCATTTCAATAGCCGGTGTTGCTAAAAGATTAGAGAGTCTGTAACCTTGACAGTCAAAGAAAAACAACACTTCGCATTACTTGTTAAGATGCTCACAGCCGGCAAGCGTGTATCTAGTTTTCACTTGTTTTCTGTACATTTAGGCAATGGCAGCATCTAATACCATCTTCCACAGCTCTGAGTCAGCCATTCTACACGCAACTCTGTCTGTGTGACTTTGAGAAAAAACCTGTTGAGAGCTTCATGAGGCGGTGAGGAGGGGTCAGTATTGTGTAGACACAATACCTTTTAACATGTAATGGTGACGGCTCTCTTTAGACTTAACACTGTATTCATGCATTAAATGTACTGGAGTATTTTGTGGGGTTGCTGTTTTCTGACATATGCTGACCATTAATGGGTCAAAGTCCTGCCTGGTCATGCGTAGGCTACATCATTCCCCTCATGTATGAACCTAGAACAAGGTCCTAGATAAAGTAATGCTTCACTTTAGTATTCTTTTCACTTTTTAAGCACGCATACCTTAGGGCTATGTTGTAGTTGGCACACATGACTGTCTGTATTTGTGCTAGAGGCATGAATTTTAAATCAGACTTTCAGAATGAAAGCAAATGATAGTGACTACTAGTAAGGGCACACAGGACAGCCAATATCAAAGAGTGATTGTTCATGAACTCAAATAGGTGTACAAGTAAGTGCAAAATAATATAAATGGTTTTGGGTTTCTTTCTTTCTGTAGTGAAACATTGCTTTAAGCCACAGGAATGCTAATAAATCATTGACTTGTCCAATCTACCATGCTAGACCAGTCCCACCACTTCTCTTCCCCAGTGACCCCGGTAGGAATTCATGCCCCAGTCTTCACTATTACTGAACTAAGTGTTGTCTCTCACAGCTGACTTATAACAAAAAAAAAAGGCAGGCCTTCAGTACAGGCTGTTTACCTGTCACACACACCACCCACACTGCAAGACTGTTTACTGCGCTGTGGGAACTGTAGTTGTGTCTGTAGAATATGATGAAATGGCTGAGCCTAATTATAGGTCTGCTCATTTGTGAGACTAAGACCTGTTGCTCACACAGGAGCATCTATTGTGTGTGTGTGTGTGTGTGTGTGTGTGTGTGTGTGTGCTCTTTTTCTTATTGCCTCCTCTGTGACTCCAGCTAGTCTGATCCAGTTCATGCAGGCATTGTATCAACAGTCCCATCTACTGAGACGAATTATACTGGACACACACAAGCACACATTTACTTCATCTACAACCATTGAGTAGCTCCAGCTCTCCTCTTTCTTGTCTTCTCTTCCACTTTTTCCTCTCTGTTCTCTCTCACTCTCTCTCTCTCTTCCTCTTTTTCTAATTTCTCTTTCACTTCCCTTTATTTGTTGTTCTAACCCTGTTTTGGGCCAGAGTCATGTAAACCATATCTAGGGTGGAGGGGATAAGGGGGAAGATTTGGGGGATAGAAACTGTTAACTTGGAGGGAGAGAAGGATGTCTAAAACGGGCGGGGGAAGGCAGAAAGGAGAAGGAGGGATGATAGAATATAGAGGGGGAAGATAGGGAGTCCCCACCCTCTTCTCTCCCTCTGTCATCCCACTCCCCTTCTCTTGGCTGGCCTTATTTGGTCATGTTACTGCGGCTATAGCAGGAGGAGAGAGGCTGGGGGAGGATGGACAGATTGTTCTTTTTTCTCCTCTTTTCAGGATAGAGAGCTCTGGTCTGATGAGAGGTTAAGTCAGAGGAAAGCCAGGACTCAGAGGGAGGAGCTGCTGGTGGGCAGAAGTGCAGCTGAGCAATGAAGATTCGAACATTATTTCTCCTCTACTGGCTAACTGCAAGAATGTGAAAAACAAAACAAAAACAGAAAGGACTCATGGAGGACTTTGTATCACTCCAAGTTGTCATGTCTTAAACTTTCAAGCAGTGTAAAACTCTCTGTGTGTTTCAGTTGCAGTCATTGCACTGCCGGCCACAGCTGTAGTACGTGTGAAGAGCTTGTGGCGTTGAAGAGAAGAGGAACTCTGCTTGTTATGCTGAACTGGGTCTACATGCAAATCAGAGGAGCGTTCTCTGTGTGGCTGGTTTCTATTGTATCTATGGAAATGAGTAGCACAATCAGAGTCCGGTCAGGACAGCATCACCTCGCTGTTGCTGCCATTATGCACACTGACTGGCCACTATCTGACATAGCTGTATCACGTCACACTGTAATACACACATACTGTAGACCTTATTGTGCGCTGTGACTTACCACAGGATGTAACCACACATCATCACACTTGCATATTATGGGCATACACACACACACCCACACACACACACACACACACACACCTGCTGTTTCTTATTCATCATCCCTGCTCCCTCGACCAGGCAAAGCCCTTTGATCTCCACTCAAGAGAATTATGTGAACCATCTTTGTGAATATGCGTGAACTGAACTGTGAAGTGTGTGCATGTGCACGGGCATGCATGCATGTGTGTGTGTGTTCTCTGTGTGTTCACTGAGTAAAGGGAGTGAAACAACTGTGTATACGTTTTGCGTCATCGATTCTTTGAGTGTATCACTTGGCGTGTCAAAGCTCCTGTCTATAGTCTTGTTTATTAAGTTACGCCTATCTGCAATTTTTTTTATACTGTAGTTGTAGGTTGTGTGTTTACTGAGCATCTTGTATCATCTACTTTAAGCAACCCAGACTTTTAGTGTTTATCTGTTGGTTTATCCTAAGCCAAGGCCATGCCCTGTCTCCTGCAGCTCAACCCCGACCTTTCCAGGCTTAATCCAGAGTGCATTCATACATTTTCTCTTTTTTTTCTCTTCTTTTAACTTTTACCCCTGTACAATTTAAGCTACATACTTTGTTTAGCCTAAGTCACTTTCTAATTATTTTGAAATCTCTCTCTCTCTCTCTCTCTCTCTCTCTCTCTCTCTGGCTGCCCCTCTATTTCTATATCTATATCTATCTGTCTCTGTACCAATCTATTTCTCTGCCTGTCTGGCTGGCTCCATCTCTTCCTTTCTCTTTCTCTCTATCTCTCTCTGTCCCTGTCACTCTCCCTCTCTCTGTATCTATTTATCTGTCTGTCTCTCTCTCCAGACTGTCTGTTCAGACTGTGTCCTATGAACCGCTACTCGGCCCAGAAGCAGTTCTGGAAGGCAGCGAAGCCTGGAGGGAACACGGACACGGTGCTGCTCAACAAGCTCCATGTGAGTGAAGTGACAACAAGCTCACGTCTCGGCAGACACCACACACCAGTACAGTTCACACAGACCTGTCCTCACGGCTCAGGGAAACAAAAAGAGCTGCCTTAGACAAACTGTTAGAGGCCTTGATTAATATTTCTAAATTTGGGTGGTAGATTTGGATGAAGCTGAAGCCAAGCCAAGCTGTAAATGTATATGCGCTGGACACTGCTGTCCAGCGTGTCGTTTTCTTCTACTGAACCACAGTTTGAGAGCAGTTCTCAAAGGGATTATATATTTGCTGAGGTAGAATTTTGAAGTCCTTTTATAGACATTTCTGAAGCATTTCACTCCTACTGTCCTACCTTTCTGCCCTCTCCACTCTCTCCTTTCTCTCTTTCTGTTGCACTACAATACCTTTTAAAGCAATCTGCTATCTGACCGCACAGTCATAAAATGGAAGATTGAAATCTCTCCTGCATTTCCATGGAGATGTGAGCCAGAGTTTTAGGTTAAAGGCCCTCTATTGAAGTGTGAATGTCTGGATAACAACTTTGTCACTACTGCTATGCCTTGTCTAATCGGCACAATTGCCATCAGACGGATTAGCCTAGTTCTTCCACATTACTGTGTGTAACAGTTATTAATGAATAATGATGTAATTAGTAGTTGTGCCATTAACTGTCGTAATTTTCGATCACTCCCCTCTTCTCTCTCTAGCATGCAGCTGACTTGGAGAAGAAGCAAAATGACTCTGAAAACAAAAAGCTGCTTGGAACAATAATTCAGTATGGGAATGTCATTCAGGTTTGTTTGTCTTTGTGTAAGCAGTTTCATTTCACATTTTAAATATTCATCATCTTTTAGGGTTAGGTTTTTTTTTTTTTTTTTAGATTATTCTATTATATAAGTATGAATGCACTCTTGGTTAAACCTGAAATATTCTGATTTTCCATCAGTTGATCCAGTCTGACACATTGTCTCACGCTTCATATGTTAAACTTAAAATATGCATCCAGTCTGATGCTCCACCTGCTTTCAGGGTGTCTCTGTGCAAGTTATTTGGACTGTTGCCTAAATTTGGACTGTTGTCCACACTGGACAAGAGCACAACTCCTGAGTGCCTTGATTTGGATGATACATGTACAGTACACATTGCCAGGCAATGAAGCGTATTCCCCAAAACTAATGAAAAGACAGAAACTAACGACCATAAATTCTATGATCCGGTGTTAGAGAGTTGTAAATTTTGGCATAGTTCCTATTCTCTCTGAAACTCCCTGCAGCCAGTGAAACCACAACTTAATGTAATGCATACATCCTGTAAAGCCTGATAGATCTCTCACACAGATAACCTATTTGAATAGGGAATGCTGGAAGCAGACTCTCACTTTTTGGCATAGTCCTTTGTGTAGTGTGAAAACAGCCAGAATACATAGTGACATAATAAAATATAAAATTCATGAAAATTACAAATCAAACCAAACCATGAAACACTACACAATCCATAAGCAAAGACATAATAAGAAGATAATTTCCAGAGTAGTCATACAAACAATCATTGTCAGTTGTTAGAGGGAAATGAGTGAGAGTAACTGACAGATTTGTTGCATTCTCAAAGTAGACTGCTCAATTCTTGTATTCATTTCTAACACCACTCTAAAACCATTAAAATCCTGGTTATCGACTACTGTGGTTTGTGATCTGTACTGTAAGAGGGATAACAAGTGATGACATAATTTCTATAGAAGTGCCTTATAGGTAAATAGAAGGCAAAACTGCTTTCTCCTTGTAGACAACATACTGCTGATAAACCACTCTTGCCACTCTTATTCTCACACCTAAGGACGTCATTAGAAGCACTTCTTCCTCACCTCACATCTCATCATGTCTAATCCATGAGATTACCTGTACTGTCATGTTTTACTTTGTATATTATTGCCACTTAGCTCCTCCACCTGAAGAGCAACAAATACCTGACGGTGAACAAGCGTCTGCCCGCGCTGCTGGAGAAGAATGCCATGAGGGTGATGTTGGACACTGCTGGAAACGAGGGCTCCTGGTTCTACATCCAGCCCTTCTACAAGCTGCGCTCCATTGGAGACAGTGTGAGTCATCCTGTTTACAAGTCTGTGGGCATGGTGCATTGTGATAACACCATAATGTATGTCAATCAGACAGGCAAAGCAAAGGTTTTAAACGTGCCTGGGATGAAGCCTGTTCTGCTCCATCTTGTTGGTCTCCTCCCCATTCCCCCACATCACAAATCTGGACTGTGTAATACTTCAGACATCACAAATGTATCTTATGGATAGCTTGAGATACATCTACATACAACACAAAAATATGTTTGTTGAAATTAATCAGAATCTAGATTAATGCTAAATATTAGAATTTGTTAGGGTTAATTTTAAGGCAACGGCCTTAAAATTGCCAAGAATTTCCTTCGTTTTTCAAAAATAGTTTTCATTTCATACAAGCAATAAGTTTGTAATACAGTAGCAGATGTTCCTTTTTATGGTGGTATCTTATAAAATAATAAACCGATAGGAAGTACCTTGAATGCAAAACATAAGCTCCATAAGCACACAAATGAACAAAAACGCAGTGAGCAAGGGACGAACACAAAAAAGGATTATGTACATGCAATGAAAAGAAAAGGGATATCACCTGAGACAGCCCCAAAATACATATAACCACAGTATACAAATAGTAAACATGTTTACATACTGTATATAAACACATAGGGAACAAAATCAGAAGCAAAATAAGAGAAAACATTAGAAATCTACTTCCTCATTAAGTCCCTCTGGAGAGATAGCGCCCAGATTAAAAATCCACTGGGCTTCTGCTCTCAGCAAGACACAGTTATAGTCCCCTATAGTATCTCAGTTTGGAATTAAATTCTTCATTTGAGCTCAGCAGATCAGCATTAGTAGGTTGGGATTGCAGAAAGGGATGCAGCTTCCTGGGACAGTTCCATAGGGCAGGCTCGGGTCTTCTTTACCATCCTAAGCCTCAATATGGCACCTATCTGATCACACCTATCCCCGGATGGGCCTGGGCCAGCACCCGACTGGTGTTTACCTGATCATTAAGCTCTTGCTGGCTCCAGCTCTCCTTCTCTGCTGCGGGAAGTAATGGGCAGATGCCCAAGGACAAAGTGCCCCAGGGCAGAGACTGGGCTTCTCTAAGCTCCTCTCAGAGCAGGATGAGCTATGGCACAAGGCTTAAGCAGCAGGCCTCGGAGATACACAAATTGTCAAAGAGTCAGTCTCTGTCTTCTGAGAATGGAAACTTGCAGGCAAAGGGGTACTAGCTAAAACCCTCTCTGAGCTGTGCCTATGTGTGAGAGAGTCAAGATTCAGTAGATTATTTCATGTCAACTAGGTTGCTAGGAATTTGTTGTGGTGTGCTCAGACAGACACAAAACAGGACATCAGATACACATATACATATCGTCACTGGTTAAAACCTTGTATCTCCAAAATGTCAACATTTCAGGAACTAATAAATTCAGCCTTGTCTTCAGCTTGACCACAATGCCTTTTTGAGTTTATCCATTGGTCTTTCAAAGGGTTTCATAAGACTGTTGTAGAATGTTGTCAACCTACAGAGGAGCATGTAAGTGAAGTTAAAGTTAAAACATGAAAATAACCAAGACTGGAGTTGTTTTCACATGACAACAGCAATAGGCTCACATAGAGTACCCATTACTATATACAACTAAATCAATCAATACATATGTGAAACCCAATAAAATAAAATTAAAATGTGCAAATTCTAGTGATTTGTAGATTTTGTTTGAATTGAATCATGTTTGCATACTGTGAGTTTACTTGATTGCACTTAAAATATTGTGAAATGATGCTCATACTTGTACTATAGCATTTAGTTTCCTTTCATGTTTCACTTTTATGTGCTTCTTTTCTTTTGTGTGTGTGTGTGTGTGTGTGTGTGTGTGTGTGTGATGGCAGGTGGTGATTGGGGACAAAGTGGTCCTGAACCCTGTGAATGCTGGTCAGCCGCTCCATGCCAGCACACACCAGCTAGTGGATAATCCAGGATGCAATGAGGTTTGGCTGAGCCGCCGCAACTCATCTTTGCTTCCTAGATGTTTCTTTGGGAGTGTCTGCTGTGTAGAATCTATTTATAGCTTTTAATGTGCCCTGCTTGGTTATTAGCTGCCTGATGTGAAACACTACAGCATTGTTCCACCGCCCTCCAGATCCGTCTCAGTTAGGTTTAGCGGGACAGCTAACACTGCACTTGGAAGGTTATCCTGTTTCTCTTTCACAGTACTAGAGTGGTCTGAGCTACTGAACAACTTAACCATGTCATCCAAAGTGCCTTACAGTGACAGTGGGACAGCTAACCATGGCAGTGTGTTAGTGCAATATTCCCATTGAGCAGGATCATATCTGCAGTATGAATATACTGATTGTCATATGGAACTGTGATCATTTGTGTTTCAGGTGAACTCAGTCAACTGTAACACCAGCTGGAAGATTGTCTTGTTTATGAAATGGAGCGACAATCAGGAGATCGTCCTTAAAGGGGTTTGTTTCACAGCAGCTACCAGACAATCAGATCTTAATTTTACAATTTGTATTCTAATTGCCCTAATTCACCCAGCCAATAGCTTCCATTCTACCAGTTATTATGAGCCATGTTTCTTATTTTAATGTTGTGGAATTTGAAACGCCCACAAACGGCCCACAAGATCAAATATTTTATTTTGATTCTTCAGTGAGTAGTTGATGTATTAAAGCAGGTTTTATCTTTCAAACAGTAACAAATGTTCTCTCTTTCCCTAGGGTGACGTGGTACGGTTATTTCATGCAGAGCAAGAGAAATTCCTCACCTGCGACGACCACAGAAAAAAACAATATGTCTTCCTTCGCACCACTGGACGGCAGTCAGCTACCTCGGCAACCAGCAGCAAAGCCCTATGGGAGGTCGAGGTGAGGAAGAGTATTTTTAGTTGCAAGATCCATGATGTTGAAAGTGTAGCTGTTCACTTTATGCAATAGCAGTGTCCAAGAAGTAAGCGTGACTCAAATTTTTAAATCAGCCTCCTCCTTTCTTGAGTGAAAGAGTGCAAATCACCTGTTTAATATATTGTATATATATATATGTCAGTATGATACAGTCTCTGTCCTGTCTGCTGGTGTCAGGTGGTGCAGCATGATCCATGTCGAGGCGGGGCAGGCTATTGGAACAGCCTGTTCCGGTTCAAACACCTGGCCACTGGACACTACCTGGCTGCTGAGGTCAGTACATGTTCACTTATGGATAACATGACTAATCACCAAACATTGTGAACTTTTCAATGAATGACTTTAATATAGCTTTTTAATCCAGGCGGTGAATCACTCTGTATTATTGCAGGTAAATCCAGACTATGAAGAGGAGTGCCTGGAGTCACGCTCCTCAGTAAGTGAGCCATGAGGGAGAATTGTCTAGAGTGTGTAACACTTAAATGCCAAATACATTATAAAATTAAATTGGATGAGCACACATCAACGCACACACACACACACACATTGGACAAGGCTTGTTGCCACCCAGCCAATAGGTCCCATTCAACAGCTATAAAGCAAGAGCCTACATCAAATTTGTATCCTATGCAATATTTACTCATGGCACAAATGGACACAATAAAAAGCAGCGCAGAGAAAACTATGAGGAGGAGGAGCAAGGAACATCAGGGTGAGACGATTCGGCCTTTCCTGTGTCATTGAGAATCTGAGTCTATTTTTCACTTTTGCCAGCTTAGAGAAAGAGCACTTTCATTCACTCGCATTAGTCACAGGTAGCATAAGGTAGGCCTACCTGGATCACTCGATCGCCGCTGGGATAGCGATCAGCTATGTTGCTTCAGTTACAGGCTTGGAAAATCATGGTTTTGTTCTTTTCTTATTTGCATTTTATGTGCCCCACTGTCATGTTTTAAAAAATCTGCCATGATGACTGACAACCAAGTTCCAGAGTTGCTACAGCAATGCTAATAATGTTGTTTACCCATTGCCTTATTTGTATGACACAGTGTAACCTTTCAAACCCCTTGAATGACCGGAGGGAAAACCAGTCAGCAACCAATAAATTAAGTTGGCTATGACTGGCACATGACTTATATACAAGCACTCCATGTTTAAAGAAAACTGGAAATCCATCACTTATTGGATTAAATGTATAAACTCTATTTAGTTAAAGGGCCCCTGGGAATTATGTGATTTAAAAAAATATACTGTATATATAAAGTATATTCACTGTTATGCCCTGTTCAGGATAATTTCAGGCCCCCTGTTGGTGTGGGCCCCTACTCTATAGGCCAGGTAAGCCTGTTAATAAATCCTGGCCAGCATATGTTATTATTCAAGTTGAACACTTTTCATTTATTGATGATGGTTATTGTAAAGTATTACCCTGTAGTGTCAGTGGACTGTATGGAAGGTTAGTCACTGGTTCAGAAGTGGTATTTCCTATTTCCAGCAGCAGATGGCAGTGTGTGTATTTGCAGAGTGAGAGGGTATGAAATGCTGTGTGTTGGTGACCAGCAGATGGTAGCCTTCCACTGGGAATGCATCTCTCCATCACGGCTCTTTGGTTCTGTGCAGCAGTCCAGCTCAGCACAGTAGCTGTGGCAGTCAACACAAGGTTGTTCACGTCTGCTGGCCAGGCAGTCAAGTGAACTGGCTCTGAGCATGGCTGTGCATGGGTTTACTGGCTCACTACTACAGTGGGATGGGCCGCCATTACAAAATAGTAACCCAGGGAACAGAACCATAACAAAGGTCCCAGACAAAAGAAAATAACCCCCAATTTACTGTAACGACTATTTTCAGAAGTTCTGACTGTATCATAAACTAGCACACTATACTAATTCAATACCACAGCTTTTATTGTGAAATGCCAGTTTGCCCCCTACAGCAGGAAGATTTGATGCTATAAGTCGGTCAAAAGTCTTTGCTGGGCTTTTATGGGTTTATTGAATTAAGACTGTAACATTATACTGGTACAAATCCAATTAAACAAAAAGAAATTAGATCATATAGTTGTGCTCTCTGGTGGAAAGGTCTCTTTGAGCTGTGCGTTTCTTATCTTGTGTCAGTTCCTGTTTACTGATACCATGAGCATGTGAGGTCAGTGTCTAGAAATGTTTCCACACTAGTAAACTATTTAAGCCACTTTGACTCCATACTGAGCTGTGGCCCTGCAGTGTCTTACTGTAGACACGGGTCACTGTGGAATACCTCACACAATGTGATGGTTGTTCTTTACACATACGTAAGATATCTAAGTCACTGAGTGTGAGCGTCTGTGTGCGGTGTTAAGATGATATCTGTTATGTTGATCAATTCTGATGAAACTGTGGTGTGGCCCTCCTTCCCCTCCAGCTGGACTCGGAGCAGGAAGCCTTGCGAGCGCGTTTGAGAAACACCCAGGATAAGGTCATGTACACCCTCGTCTCTGTCCCCGACGGAAACGACATCTCCTCCATATTTGAGCTCGACCCTACCACCTTGAGAGGGGGAGACTCCCTGGTGCCCAGGTAGGATGGCCACAACATGAAGGTGTTGCAGGGAAAACAAGTCCGAGACCAGCAACTCTGTGCATACAAACACAGTGCATACACACAAAAATATCTTAAATCTAAGTTGCTCTTCCACGGAGAAACCCATCCGCATGAATTCAAACCTGATCAGACCTGTGCTATTGCGTCTGTGTCTAGTAGAATACATGGTCTATTCCCTGGTCTCTCATTCTTTCCACTGACAAAGAGACTACAGACATGTTTGAAACAGGGGACTTCCATTGTATATCTAAGTCATTTTATTATGGTTACAAAACAATAAACCATGGAAAGAGTTTGTGTGTGTGTGTGCGCGCGCACATGTGTGTGCATGTGTGTGCCTGTACACTTGTGTATGCAAAAGAGTTTGTGACTTACTGTAATTCACAGTGAACACTGATGCGGATCACTGTGTCATGCTGGTTATAAGGGTAGAGAGTTCTTATTCATGGTGGTAAAGGAGCAGATAAGAATTATTCACACTGTAAAATGAATTGCAGCAAACCCAGATCATGGTCCTGAACCGTGTGTGTGTGTGTGTGTGTGTGTGTGTGTGTGTGTTGCGGGGGGATTAGTTTCGCATCTGTCACACATTAGAACAACAGCGTGTGTTTGACTCACAGTATCTACAGAATTTCACTAGAAGAGCTCAAGGAAGAGGAAACTGTTAATAATTCACATGAGTGTGTGTGTGTGTGTGCCTGGGCACGTGGGACTTACAGCAACTTGAAGTAAAAGCTGTTATGCTTCACTGTGCTGCTGTGTATCCCAATACACTGTTAAAATGCAAGGATCCTTTCATGTGGACAACGGGACTACTACAAAGATTGGACAGGATGACCAATCAGCTTCAACCGTGATAGTGACTGCAATTCACTGAAACCCTAACAATTTTACAGTATAACCATCAAAGCCAGTAACTAAGTACTTTTACTCAAGTACTTTTCCTAAGTACAAAGTTGAAATTAAACATATTTGTGCTTCATTTGAGTCTTTCAATTTTCCGGAACTAAGCAAATGTCCTGCTTTTACTTCACTAGTTATCAGACACTTGTTACCTTTTAATAAAGAGTTTTTGCATGCAACACGTGATCATAAAATAATGCATATTTTTTTCTCTGAGACAGCTATCTGAGAGAGAAAGCAATCTGAGCAAGCATGAATGGACCTGTGACTTTAGCTTGGCCCAAAGAGATTATCCTCTGAAGATGGAACACTGCTGTCCCTAGCACTGAAATTCAAGGATGTCATATTGCACGTGGACTGTTTCTTACATACAACAGCAAATTCTTTATTACCTCCATTGAAGTATAACTGTGAATAGAGAACCCGAGTACTGTTACATCAATGTATTTTTACTATTACTAATATTTGTGTATTTCTTCCACCACTGAACAAAGCACTTGCCACAAACAAAAATTACAATTTCTGTTGCAGTTATTTCGAAATGTTCCAACCATTTAGAAACCAGAAATTTCCATTCTTAATAATCAGAGAAAACCATGATATGTTTGTATAGGGAAAGAATGAGATGAGTCACACTGACGAGAGTGAGAACCAGACCCCCCCCCCCCACCACCCCCCCGTCTCTGACATGACCTGCTTTTGTGTTTGTGTGTGTGTGTGTGTGTGTGTGTGTGTGTGTGTGTGTGTGTGTGTGTATTTGTTTTCAGGAACTCATATGTACGGCTCAGACACCTATGCACTAACACATGGGTCCACAGCACCAACCACCCCATTGACAAGGAGGAGGAAAAGCCTGTCATGCTGCGTGTGAGTGACAGCTCATTCTACACTAGACTGTGTACCGCATGCTGAGATACAATCCTACCTGTGTTTATGTTTAGGAGTCAACCCAAAAAATACCCGATAGATGACAAAGTTGTAAATTTATTGCGCATCTTTCTATTATTTCTTAATTCAAGATTGGCACCTCCACACTCAAAGAGGACAAAGAGGCTTTTGCCATTGTGCCCGTCTCCCCAGCCGAAGTGAGAGACCTGGACTTTGCCAATGATGCCAGTAAAGTGCTGGCCTCTATTGCTGGAAAGCTGGAAAAAGGCACCATCACACAGAATGAGAGGAGGTACGGAGTTCAGAGTGGGACAAGATTGTGAATTTCTAACACAGGACATAAGATGTTCATGTATTATGGTGTGTGTGTGTGTGTGTGTGTATGTGTCCAGAGCGGTTACCAAACTACTGGAGGATCTGGTGTTTTTTGTGGTGGACATTCCCAACAATGGACAGGATGTTCTAGAGATCATGGTCAACAAACCTAACAGGGAGAGACAGAAACTCATGAGAGAGCAGAATATCCTCAAGCAGGTATTGCCTTTAGTAGATGTAACATCACTTTGAACCACATCATTTGATTAAGTTTATCATAGATTTGTTTTCTGTTAATGATTGTTGAACTTGACCGAATTTCGTCTAACCTCAACATTTATAATCTTTATCATAACATAAAATGGCATCATTTTATTGTCGGACCTGTTCAGTTATCTCTTATCTGCATGTTCTTTTGACTTTTATTTCAATATGGTTACAACATCTGTGTCCAGATCTTCAAGCTGCTGCAGGCTCCCTTCACAGACAGTGGGGACGGGCCCATGCTGCGACTGGAGGAGCTGGCTGACCAGCGCCACGCCCCCTTCAGACACATCTGTCGCCTGTGTTACCGGGTCTTACGCCACTCCCAGCAGGACTACCGCAAGAACCAGGTACTGTCTGTCAGGTCTGCAAGCTCGATTAAGTCTGCTTTAAGAGTAGCAGACAGGGCCCCGCAAGACGTGGGTGTGCGTGCCACTAGAGGTCCCATACAGCTAGAGGTATCCATCACAGAGGTGAATAGCTGTAGGTGTCATAATTATTTTCGTAAGATAGGATAATCATTTGGATTGAACAGATGGGCGAAGTGCAAAAAGTTAACAGCCTGAGAGGCGTCTAAATTGCCTTCACATAATGTTGTCGTGCTGGTTTGACATGTCCAGCCCAGTCAATAAGTGTAACAAATGCTTTAAGTGCAACTGATTGCACTTCATGGGACTTTCCCAGTTTAACAGTGTGGGTTGGAGGAAGGGGCGGACTGGGCGGACTTTTGATGCAGAGTGACCCACTGATGCTCTTCCTGGAAGATTTTAATTTAATATTTAATATTTGGATGAATTATTCTCTATCCCATCATCTTAATAGCCTGGAGTGAAACAGGGATGATATAATGCTGTTGTATGATGCTACTAGATTCTACTCTAATTTCTTTTGGTTGGAAGTTATAACACAATAAACCTTGTAACATTTTTTTTGGTGGCTGTTGTTTTATAAGTCAAGTGGCATAGAGACACTTTGTGCTGCAGAGAATCAAGAGGATGTTTCAATTAATTTATTAGCAAATTGCTGTATATGACAACTTTAAGTTAAATGGAAACATACAATAAAAGCCTACTAATTATTTAGATGGAATGCCCACTATGGTGTCATGCAATACAATAAAATGCTTCACTTTTACCATTGGTTGTTGCCACAGATTCAATGTGCTGAACATCCCATCCTAACAACTCTGGTACAGCACCTGAAGGCAGCATAATCAAATACTGCAAGAATACAAAGTGGCAACATTATGCTGCTGCATGTTGAAACTTGTTGCACTTACAAGCTTACTTAAACTGTAATGTTTTACTTAGTACCTTTGCAGAACATACATGGTACATTTTTGCCTTAATTGAATTGAAAAGTATATAACCAATTATAAGGCTATAAGAACCTGGTAATTCCATGGGAACACACAACACTTTCATCACAGTTCACCTGAATTTCTGAGAAAATTATAAGGTATTTCTTAGTCATACACTGAAGCATACAAGGTAGCCATTCAGCAGAGATGAATCTCAGGATACCAAACCTATGCAACCTGTAAGAATCTACCAATAATATAGGAAAATGTACCATGAAATTAGACGGAAAGTATGTGGTCTGTCAGTTTGTTTGTCATTATATATATAATATATATGATATGATATGATATGATATGATATGGATTATATTATGTTATAAGGAGTTATGCCGTTAAATCGGGCTGTTACCATCCTAAAATGAACAAACATTAAACTGATGTTGAATTGAATTGGGCAAATTTAGTTTTTGAGCAAATAATGAATTTATCAACAAACAATTTACCAGTTCCACAAAAGATTAGGTTAGGCTATAAGGTTTCAAATGTCATCACCTATGACAAGCAAACACACATTAAACAACTGATCAGTTCCAAAAAACATATTTTTGAAGGGACCACTAGCTGTGATTAGTAAACGGACAGCTACAGTAAATGGACAGTCAAAGCCTTTTCACACAAAGCAGTTGGCTAGCATGTCTTGTAGCTCAGTGGGCAAAAATCAGCAAATCAGGTATAGACCTGTTATGATATTCCTCATTTCTTGTGCAGCAGGACCTTTACTGAAGTGTTGTGTCCTTAACTAACTTACAGAAAGTCACAGTGACCTGCAGTCTCTGTGGCAGAACTGATGTGATTATCATGGCTTAGAATGTAAAAATCATGCCTGGAATCTGAGATCTGTAATTGAATGTCCTGTGCAATGTACCAGGCTCACTCGCCTGCCCCCTTTATCAAATTGTCTGCTCTGATATGAACACAGAGCTAGAGTAGCTCACAGACTAATGCTATTACAGATGCATGTACAAGGAAAACATAGCATTCCTTTTTTATAAGGCTCATGCATTTCCCTCTGACAGATTACAATGTAATTGCTAGAGTGGTCGTTTCATTACGTTGTTATGGTCCTTGTTAGCATGCTCTGTTTTCCTGGTCATAGATGAAAGACCAGAGAGCTCGGGCTTCTATGATGTACCACTATTAACCAATAAAGTAATGGATGCAGATTTAACAAGGTTATGCCGTATAGCCTTCCAAGAGACCGTAAAGAGGTTAATAGGCTAAGGCATTATGCATTGTATACCAAATTTCTGGCAAAGATTGTGATCTAACTAGGAACAGAAACATTTTGTTCTGCTATGTGGAAATAATATGAATGATTTATTCCTGTTGTGAATACTGAGATTTTAATTTCACAATGAGTCTGAGTCTGGCAGCTGTGCTTAGTTGAGGTTGTGCTGATGTTTGTGTATGATCAGTCCGTCTGTCTGTCCTGCAGGAGTATATAGCCAAACAGTTCCGCTTCATGCAGAAGCAGATTGGCTATGATGTCCTGGCTGAGGACACCATCACAGCTCTGCTGCATAACAACCGCAAGCTGCTGGAAAAACATATCACCGCCGCTGAGATTGACACTTTTGTAAGCCTGGTCCGCAAGAACCGCGAGCCCAGGTGTGTATGTGTGTGTGTGTGTGTGTGTGTGTGTGAGTGTGTGTTTTCCGGGTACTAGCCAATATTCCTGTAGTATTTTTTGAGATAAGCAGTTTATATGCATCTTCATATCCCAATCACAAATATCTCTGTATACATGAATGCACAGAATCATTTTAATATAAACATGGAAACAGAGTGTTCACACACCGGGAAAAACAACCATAGCCAGGAACCCACAAGTAAGGACATGTGGCACTTGAAATGAACTCTGTCACTTCTGCTGAAATGTCCCCTTACTGCCAATTACTTTACATTGGTATAGAGAGTATATTTAATGGAAGTCTGGTGATTAAATGAATGTGGATTGGAATGTTTTGGTCATTAAACATACTAAACACACCATGTAAAGCGCACATTGTTCTCTCTGGGAAGATGTTATGTTTTTGCAGGGTCACATAATTGAAGTCTGGTGGCTGAGTTAATCTTAGGGGGGATTTTTTCAGAGCATCATGAGTGATTGAATTTTGTGTACCATGTCCTACGTCAGACGTATAAACATTCTTATCTATTATAAGGAGCCTTTGGGGCAACTGATGTATGTGTGCCTGTATTTCTGCGCGTGTGTGTGTGTGCTTTCCAGGTTTCTGGACTACCTGTCGGACCTGTGTGTGTCAATGAATAAGTCCATCCCAGTGACACAGGAGCTCATCTGTAATGCAGTGCTGGACCCGACTAATGGAGACATCCTCATAGAGACAAAGTGAGTCATTTCCCCTCACATATCCCCCCCCCCCCTTCCATTTCACCCATCTGCCCCTCACTCCCTTCTCCCACTCAGTATGCCGGTCATTTTATGCCCACTGCCATAAAAGCACCATGTGATATCCACACAGGGCATAAAGTAAAATACATTTCATTCATTGACCACTGAATAATATATGCTAATATGTTGAAACAATATTAAGATTTGCTTTGAATCCAGCCATTTTTCAGTGTTCATGGCAAGATGGGCCAAGGTTTTGCATTTACTCAAACATGATCCCAGAGACCTCTCTTTGCATTGCAGTTCTCACATTTCAATGGCAGGCAATGCTGCTGCCTGATATGAATAATACAAGTGGTGCAACTTTTTTTTAAAAGTTAGCACAAATACTCATTTCTATAAATGAACGAACATAATTTTGATAGCTTGAACTACCTGTGTGCAGACTGGTGCTGTCCCGATTTGAGATTGAGGGAGCGTCGCTTGGGGAGAACTCTGTGGAGTCAGAGGAGGATGAAGAAGAGGTGTGGCTGTTCTGGAAGGACAGCAATAAGGAGATCCGCAGTAAAAGCATCCGGGAGCTGGCCCAGGATGCCAAGGAGGGCCAGAAGGAGGACCAGGAGGTGGTCAGTTACTACAGGTACTAACTGGACCTCACTTTTCATGTGGCTGGCTGGGATGAAGGGGATAAGACCTGCCCCGACCTGACTTTATTTTGAACTGAACCAGCCAAGGAATGTGTGGCTCTGTATTAGAATCAGTACATGGTGCACTTGATTATTCTGTCAGTTTTGCATTTGTGACTCCACATCGAAAAATTGTCACATTTTGGGAGATAATATTTTTTATAGATTATTGCTTGTTACATTTAAATGGCATATTACATAATATAGGTCAATTAATCATTTTGTTTTAATTATTCATTACTGAATCAAGAAGATTTTGATCAAACCTCTCATGCAAAATGGGTCTCCTGTGAAGTTTAAAGTGCATTTGGTCACATTTTGCTGTTCCAAGTGTAGATCTGATTCTGGAGTGTATCTCTGTGTTACTACAACAGGTACCAGCTGAACCTGTTTGCCAGGATGTGTTTAGACCGCCAGTACCTGGCAATCAACAAGATCTCTGGGCAGCTGGATGTGGACCTGATCTTGCGCTGCATGTCAGACGAAGACCTGCCCTACGACCTGCGAGCCTCCTTCTGCCGCATGATGCTGCACATGCATGTGGATCGCGACCCGCAGGAACAGGTCACACCTGTCAAATACGCACGACTCTGGTCTGAGATCCCATCAGAGATTGCCATTGACGAGTGAGTCAATGGACAAATTCAATGGATCAAGCATTGTAGCATATTTGATGTGTCTTTGACTCTTATGTGGAAAACAAAAATCTCTCAAAAGTACGTATTTGCAGTGTTTTCAGGTTGTATGTTCTTATCTTTTGTCTCGTTGTAGCTATGACAATGATGGGACGTCTAAAGACGAGATCAAGGAGCGTTTCTCTCAGACCATGGAGTTTGTGGAGAACTACCTGAGAGATGTGGTGTGTCAGAGCTTCCCTTTTGCAGACAGAGAGAAGAACAAGCTTACCTTTGAGGTCAGTCAGACACATTGTGGATATAACATTAGAATCATCCTCACACCACAGTGGTCACATCATAATGGTGGAGTCATCAAGCCTGTCCAAACTGCTTTTTTTCCTCCTTCAGGTGGTGAATCTGGCCAGGAACCTGATTTATTTTGGCTTCTACAACTTCAGTGACCTGCTAAGACTGACGAAGATCCTGCTGGCTATTCTAGACTGTGTCCATGTGAGCACCATTTTCCCCTTCAACAAGCTGGACAAAGGAGATGAGAGTAAAGGTAGGAGAACCCTGGGTTGTCAGGGAAGGACCAAACACTTCATGGACATGGAGTTGACATGTATGTGTGTGTGTGTGTGTGTGTGTGTGTGTGTGTGTTTCCAGGTAGTAACGTGATGAGGTCTATTCATGGGGTAGGGGAGCTCATGACCCAAGTGGTCCTGAGAGGAGGGGGCTTTCTTCCCACCACACTCATCAGTGCCCCCAATGGAGAGGCTGTCAAGACCCAGACTGAACCAGAGAAACAGGACATACTGGTCATGGACACCAAACTCAAGATCATTGAAATCCTACAGGTGACGAGTGTGCATAAGAATCCACATGAATACACACACACACATAGATACGCATACTGTACACACATATACAGTAGCTGCCACCAGGTACAGGCCTGTTACGATATTCCTAATTTCTTGTTTAATCTTCTCTTCGCTGCCTCCCAAATATTCACCTTGTAACAGTCATAACAATCATCAATGTCCTGTGTTTTTCTGTTCTGTCCTGCAGTTCATCCTGAATGTGCGCCTGGACTACAGGATCTCATGTCTGCTTTCTATCTTTAAGAGGGAATTTGATGAGAGTAATTCCCAAACTGACTTATCTATAGCTGGAACATCGGAAGGGCCAAACAATATGCCAGGTCAGATCAACCTACGGCTGCATTGGTATTGGTATATTGCTAAGTATGCATTGGTGAATACCCAGTTATTGGTAAAGTCTGTTAAAAATATCTTTTTTTTTTATTCCAGGGGCACTGGATTTCGAGCACATAGAAGAGCAGGCAGAGGGGATATTTGGTGGAAGGTAGTCACAGTTTCAATGCAGAAAGAGTCATAAACAACACAAATAGAGGATGTGCCTTGATCTGTGTGTATGTGTATGTGTCTAGTGAAGAAAACACCCCATTGGACCTGGATGACCACGGTGGCCGTACCTTCTTGAGGGTCCTTCTTCACTTAACCATGCATGACTATCCTCCCCTGGTGTCCAGAGCCCTCCACCTGCTCTTTAGGCACTTCAGCCAAAGGCAGGAGGTCCTGCAGGCCTTCAAGCAGGTACCTCCACAGCGAATATACACATCTACACACGCCAGACCTGGAGCAAAACTGCAGCAATGAAAATTGTACCATTTGAAGTACTATATACTTACCCAGTGCTTGAACATCCTCAAAAGTGGACACATCACTTGCCAGATAAGCACTCTTTTCTCAAATATATGAAACATATTCAAATATTTAAATATATTTAGCTAGTATTCTGCACAGCTCTGACACATACATGCATACACATACAAATGCATTCACAATGACATTGGAATGAACAGTCGGCATCATTCCTCCATTCCTATTTGTCTGCCTCGTACTCTGTCTCTGTCTCTCATGTTGGAACATCTATGTGTTACCAGGTCCAGCTACTGGTCACCAGCCAAGATGTAGAAAACTATAAGCAGATAAAGTCAGACCTGGACCAGCTGCGCTCTATCGTGGAGAAGTCTGAGCTCTGGGTGTATAAGAGACAGGGGCCAGATGAGGGCATTGACGCAGGAGAGGGGCTCTCTGCTGAGCCAGAGCATAAGAAGGTACAGTATGCATCACAAAAGTCATACATAACCACGGGAAAGCCAGTCTCCACTAAGTATCTCTACAGTAAGGCCTTGTTTACCAATACAGTGTTTCTGGTTTATTCTGGTATATTCTGTAGGGTGACTCAGGTGGTTCAGACAAACCAAAGAAACCAGAAAGCACCAGCAGTTACAACTACAGAGTGGTGAAAGAGGTAACTATCTTACATCCTAAATGGTTAAGAAGCTACTAGCTGCTGTTGTTTCAAATGTTGTTGTATGCCCATAGTGCAGAGACTGACCGTCTTTTCCCTTACCCCGCTCCCTCACATTTTCTTCCTCTCTCTGCTCTCACTCTCCTCTATCAGATCCTGCTGCGGCTCAGCAGGCTGTGTGTCCAAGAAGGTCTTTCAGGCAGGAAGAGTAAGAAGCAGCAGCAGAGGCTGCTGAGGAACATGGGGGCTCATGCTGTGGTCCTTGAGCTCCTACAGATCCCCTATGAGAAGGTACCAATGTCTCTCTAGGAGATGTCGTTCAGCGATGTACTGTATGTGTGTGCATGGGTCTGTAAAGTGGACACAACTTCACCTCAGCCATTTTTCCAATCCAGGGGGAAGATGTGCGCATGCAGGACATCATGAAGCTAGCACATCAGTTCCTGCAGAACTTCTGTGCAGGAAACCAGCAGAACCAAGCCCTCCTCCACAAGCACATCAACCTTTTCCTCAACCCAGGGGTGAGCAGTCTTTCCAGAACACTCACCACCTCATGCCAATCATTTAAAGAAATCACTTATTTTGGTTTTAATCAACAACAAACATTGTCTTCTGGTGCCCCACCCCTCTTGCTCTCCTTCAGATTTTAGAAGCAATCACCATGCAGCATATCTTCATGAACAACTTCCAGCTGTGCAGTGAGATCAATGAGCGTGTGGTTCAGCACTTTGTCCACTGCATCGAAACACATGGCCGCAACGTCCAATACCTCAAGTTCCTACAGACTATAGTCAAAGCAGAGAACAAGTTCATCAAGAAGTGTCAGGACATCGTCATGGCTGAGGTCACACCTCCTCGCTCTTTCCACAATTTTCATACCCACTATTTCCTGTTGTCTAGCACATCAATGTAACAAGACCTTTTATTGTTTGGACTATGCCACAGTTTCTCCCTTTGTCATGTTGTAACTGTGTGTATCTGTTTCTGTTATAGCTAGTGAATGCCGGCGAAGATGTTTTGGTCTTCTACAATGATCGCGCCTCCTTCCAGACACTAGTCCAGATGATGCGTTCGGAGCGGGATCGCATGGATGAGAACAGTCCTCTGATGTACCACATTCACCTGGTGGAGCTCTTGGCTGTCTGCACTGAGGGCAAGAACGTCTACACAGAGATCAAGTGTAACTCCCTGCTGCCACTGGATGACATAGTACGGGTGGTGACCCATGAGGACTGCATCCCTGAGGTGAGATGAACTCCAATTGCCCAAATAGAGAAGTGCTGAGGATCTGGCAGCCACAGGAAACAATAAGGCAGTGATGAGGCAAACTGATTGCAGATCAGTGCTGCTATGACACACTATACATACAGGCCCAGGTTTTATTTTGTACCCACAGTAGCAGAGTAATACAATTAGGAATTCAAGATGTAAGATGTAAGAAGAGTACCTTAGGATCACTGTATAAATTTGTTGGACTGAAACTCATGGTTCTGTGTGGTCCAGTGAAAACACTTAAAGCAGTATTTGACTGGCAACAAACTCGGCTTAGCTTGACTCAGCTTGACTCACTAAATTTTTACCTTCACGTTAACCTTGCCTTCCAGGTGAAGATTGCCTACATCAACTTCCTGAACCACTGCTATGTGGACACCGAGGTGGAGATGAAGGAGATCTACACCTCCAATCACATGTGGAAGCTCTTTGAGAACTTCCTGGTGGACATTTGCAGAGTGAGGACAACCATACAACTCCATGGGAATTATAACTGCACTCAGGGAATGAGAATAATGTTAAAAATTCTATATGCCATTTTGTGATTTTTTTGCTGTTTGCAGGTGTGCAACAACACAAGTGACCGAAAGCATGCAGACATCATTCTGGAGCGTTATGTGACGGAGACAGTCATGAGCATCGTCACCACCTTCTTCAGCTCGCCCTTCTCCGACCAGAGCACCAGCCTGCAGGTACGTAACTGCAACCACTTTATCAGCTGTAAACCGCTACACCAAAACAGAGTACTCTGTACAGATGCAGCAACTTTTTTTTGAAGACTTTCAAGTTTAAAAGCATTTAACATTGCAATGCTGAGAGTGAATGCCCAAACCACTGTGCATTGTTTATAAAGAAATAAAAACATAAGGTATAAAAACATGTTGATGCTAAGAACCAGACAAGGATAAATTCACAATTGTTTAGATGAAGTAGGCTTGATCTATAGTAGTTGTGGATGTCAGTCAGACATGCAGAGCCGTTTTCCTCAACCTGTGTTGACAAAAAAAGACATAATATAAAGCCATTGCTATTCACTCTCCTTGTGTCGTCATGACCCCTTACTCTCAGCTAATATATCACGTGTACCGTCTTGAGGAAAGGTCACCTTTCTCAGAATATAACTTTACCGTGCCACTACAATTACGCTGTTAGTTAATTTAAGATAGAGTGAGGGGGAGCGGGGGCGGGCTGTTATCTCTTTGGTAATAAATGAGGCCTGGCAGATGGTAGATGGTTCAGCGTCAGGGGTTCCTCTCTCCTAACATAACTAAATACCGGCTAATGTTACTTCTAACCTCTAGCCTCTTATCGTATGTATCGTGCTGTAGGTGGCCCACAGTATGAATGTATGTATGGATAGATTATATAGTAGATACCCCATCTAACTTACACCAAATTGTGTGACATTACATAGAACCTACTAATTTGCAGCCTGGATTTTACATTAGAACCAAACCATCCACTGCAATGCTAAGTGCTCCTAAAAATAAGTGCTTCCATGGAATGTCTGAGAATTTATCTTCTGATTAACATCATTGCGAGTAGCTTGGGAGAAGGAATGTTCCGCCTCTCCCCCCATCAGTTCCTATTCATCAGTCGTATGTTAGTCTCAGCCGTTTAGAGCTAATTTGACATTACAAAGTTAAGGCCTATTACTGCTGATTGTGATTATTGGTTTCCTGTTGTGCTGTGGGATCATCTCCTTTGTTGATACACAAATACTTCACCCATCTCTCATATAAGGTTCTTTCCTTAGATTCCTATGAATACAATCTATTTTTAACAAAATATTTAAGCTACAACAAAAACGGATGCCTCATTTTGTGAAATATGAACAAAACTGGAGACACTCGTCAGACTGACACTTCCTAACCTGTCACTTGTTAAACCAATAATCTCTCTGGTTAGCTCTCTGATTTAATCCCAACAACAGAAGTGTTTTCTGATTAACTTCTGCCTTCTCACACTTCTCAAAAACAAGATAACATGGGATATATTGTTTTACAAATTCAGGGTTTGTATGACAGAAAACCATACGTCTGCAGTGATGACAGTTGTCCCAAAATGTATTTAGAAATATGTGGGTGACGTATTTACTTTTGTTGCATATATTGTATTTCTTTACTGCTTGTGTCCTCTGCTGCAGGCCTCTCTATTGGGGAAAATGATGAAGGTATTTGTTAATTTCAGCTGGGAAAGCACATAGTTGGGTGTTATAGATTCTTGTTGAATATAAGAGAAAAGTCTTTACGTATTATTTATGTATGTATGAGCATTCTCTGATGCAAGTACAAGAGAATTGATTCACACTGGGCAAGGTCGGTGGTCTGGGCAAATGTCTGTTTGTGTATTGATGGGTCTCTTGGGAAAGGAGTAAACAACCACTGAGTCTTACTACAGGTGCTATCACACCATCTCCGCTGCAGCACTGTGTGTGTGTGTGTGTGTGTGTGTGTGTGTGTGTGTGTGTGTGTGTGTGCGTGTGTGTGTGCGTGTGCGTGTGCGTGTGCGTGTGCGTGTGCGTGTGCGTGTGCGTGTGCGTGTGTGTGTGAGAGAGAGAGAGGTAACACGATGCAAAGCCACATCAGATTCTCAAGGAGAGTTGAGTTGCAAATGTCTTGTCTATGTTTTTCATACAGTCAGTTTTGTGGGTACAGTAGGTGACGGTCTATATTATGTTGAAGAAGGACATCGTTCTTCCCTGAAAGAACAGAAAATGTCTTCCAACTATAGATCAATATAATAATGTATGTCTTTCTGTATCTTCCTCTCAGACCAGGCAGCCAGTCTTTGTGCAGCTGTTGCAGGCAGTGTTCAGGGTCTACCATTGTAACTGGTTGGTCCCTGTCCAGAAGGGCTCAGTTGAGAGCTGTATCAAGGTGCTCTCTGATGTTGGTAAGATCACGATCCCCCTTAACACTTACATCACACTCTAAAACGTCCTGTCTCACAAGCCTTTAAGCTCTAAATCAATTACTTAGTCAATCACAATCATGCAGGTTTACCAATTTGCATAAGCGTTTTAAGTAATGACTTGTGAGTCTAATTGCATTTACCAGTTAGAAGTGAGATTCATGAGCAAATGTTATTGGAGCTGAATCATCCTTAGACTGCCTTTGTGGCTCTGTGTGTGAACCTGCCAGCCAAAGGCAGAGCGATAGCCATTCCGGTGGACCTGGACAACCAGGTGAACAACCTTTTTGTGAAATCCAACAACATTGTCCAGAAGACGGCCATGAGCTGGAGACTGTCTGCTCGCAATGCTGCCCGCAGAGACTCCGTGCTGACCGCGTCACGGGACTATAGGAACATCATCGAGAGACTGCAGGTATGTGTGTGTGTGTGTGTGTGTGCTCATTCGTGTGTGCTCATTCGTGCAAGCATTGAGTGTGCTCCTGTGTTTGGGCTGTAGGACATTGTGTCGGCTCTCGAGGACCGTCTGCGTCCGCTGGTCCAGGCTGAGCTGTCTGTCCTGGTGGATGTGCTGCATCGGCCCGAGCTGCTCTTCCCTGAGAACACAGACTCACGCCGGAAGTGTGAGAGTGGAGGCTTCATATGCAAGTAAGCACATGCACATACCTAAGGCTGCGTTCACACCAAGTGTGTTTGGACCAGTTCAGTCAAACTCTGGAGCGTTTCCTCTATTAATTCAGTTCGTTTGGGCAGGTGAGAACAATACCATTCGAACTCGTTGCACACTGAGATCGCCTGAAAATGATGGTCTCGGTCCTCTTCCAAGTAGATTGTGGTACGGTTCATTAGAAGTGAGAACTACTAGAACTACAAGAAACGACCCCGAAACACATGGTTTTATGAGTACATTGTTTGTTGTTCGACTGTTGTTCCATACAGACGGATGTTGACATCTGATAGTCAGCAGTTACTCATGCTTGGAAAGCCTAGCATTACAGAATGAACTGAGGGCAAACGCAGCCTGCCTGATGCTCATATTCAACTTTTTCTTCATGTGTTGTTACCTGGTATGAAGACCAGCGATGGTAAATTACGGCAAATAGTGCAGGCAAGTCCATAGTTAAAGTTATAGGAACTGGATTCAGATTTGTTTTGACTCCCCCACTCCCTGGCTGCCAAAATCTTTAAGCTAGCGGGATGACAAGTTACCAAAACTCTGTTCAATAAACAAGCAACTTGTGAGTCCATGTGACTTCTGTTTACAGCCCTGGTTCGCTTGTAATTGGGCAGTGTGAACCTAAACGAAGCAAATACAAAAATGCCACAAAGTAAACTTTTCAACTATGGTTCAGACCAAAGAAAACAAACTGTAGGTGTGATCGCACCCTAACTCTGCTCATGCCATCTAATCCCTTATGATTGACACATGATTGGGTCTAGTCGTTAGAAATGAGACTTATGAGCAAATGTGCTTGTGCAGGCTGATCAAACATACCAAGCAGCTGCTGGAGGAAAATGAGGAGAGACTGTGCATCAAAGTCCTGCAAACGCTTCGAGAGATGATGACAAAAGACCGCGGCTATGGAGAGAAGGTAGGACAAGCTGCCAAGCACAGACACAATCTGTTTCCAAAGTAGGATGAAATACTCTACTGCAATAAACATCTAAGTGTGTATGTTGTTTATACAGCATAATGTATGCATATGTGGGCGAAAAATAGATTGAAACTTTTTATATATTATTATTATATGACCGTTATTATATTTTCAGAACATATTTAAACACAGATGCACACATCTGTCGGATGAAAAGAATGTCAGAATATCAACTTTTCAGGAACTAAGACCTTTTCAGGAACTAGTTTAGCTTGATGTCATTGCATTTTTGACATTATCCAAACAGTTTTGAAAGGATTTCGTAATAAGCCCATGAGGTTGGAGAATTTTCTCAACCAGTAGAGGACTGCGTAATCCCTCACTTGAGGTGAAAACACGAAAAACACAAAAATTGGTGTTAGGAGCAGCAATATGTTTTTTTTAAGATCATTTTTAATATATGTATTTTTTCATCATATTTCCATGTAGGTGTACAGTAGTATATGATGTTACAGCATAATAGTTTAGAAGTGTATGCCTTTGAAACTCAGACAGCTCTCTTTCTCACACATACACACACACACACACACACACACACACAGACTGACTGCCAGGAGTGTCCTTGTTTCGAAAGGACTTGGCTTGTCCCTACTGGCACCATTCTAGTTACATTCACCTCTGAGGTCAAGCAAGGCAGGGTTGCTCACTGTTGCCAGGCCTTCTTAGAAATGCCATCAGCTCCAGTTGCAGTATGGGACTACACTAACTCTGCTCGTTGTTTGGCTAACACCCATTCCTAAACACTATTTCCTCTAAGTTGCTGAAGTTCCTAAGTATTTCTACAGTGCTTACTCACATAACCAACATGTCATACTGTATGGTTGACCTCTGCTCTAGCTTCCTCCTTCCTGTGCTGTTATCTAACCCCTCAACCCTCTGTTCTCTTTCAGCTCAGGGCCTTTGATGATGAGATGGATATGCCTAAGGTTGTCCCTCTTTTTCTTCTATTCATGCCCTTGTTCCTCTGAGCTCCTGTCTGCTATGTCTGTGTAACACTAGTAGTGGCTCTGTAACTGTACTGTAGCAGCTGTAGCTGTTGTGGTGAGCTGGGGCTCTAGGCACAGCTGGTAACACATAGCAGTAGGTTGTTTCTCTCTTACACACCTGTTGCACTGTCTGGCGTAAACGGTGAATTGATCAACCGAAAGGAGTGAGAGAGAGAGAGAGAAGTGTGAGTACTGTATCTCACCCGACTGTGTGTTGCTCAACAGTTTTCTGTTATTCCAAGTTCTAAGGTGAGTCACTTGCTGCCCGGGCCAGCTGCCAACGCTGCATTTGTGTGTGTGTGTGTGTGTTCAGTGTCTCCACACTGGACAGTCATGTGCCCTACTTTTTGTCAACACATTCTCCACTTCATCAAATCTATTAAAAGGCCCCTTGGTACTAATTACATTTAAAAAGTAATTCCAGTTAAACACTCCAGTCACATTTCAGTCAAATCAGTTCCTTCCCTCTCATGTTCTTTTCATAAAGTTCTTTGTTCTGTTTCTCTGTCTCTGTTCCTAATGCTCAGCCCTTTGTAGGGTGTTTCCCCTGTATTTCCTTTAAGCGCCAATAGGGGGCACTGTGACTGTGTGTGTGTGTGTGTGTGTGTGTGTGTGTGTTTTAATGAATGTGTGGGGCTGTGAGGGGCTGTGGCAGGCAGTGAGGCTGTGTCCTAGTTTTCCTTGCCTGCGAGCTGCACGATTCCTGGGCGCCTGCCAACTCTGGGCCGAGGTTACATAAGAACCAGGCTTTTTTTCCTGGAACTCAGCCCCTCCGCTGATGTGTGACCTTCAGCAGTAATTGCCAATAAAAGTGTGGAGGAGCTGTTTACCCACACTGCCTTTGTGTGTGAGTGTGTGCGTCTGTGCACGCGTGTGTATAAAGGGCAAGTTGTGGGGGGGTATAGGGGCTGTTTGCATGAGAAAACGAGAGAGAGAGAGAGAGAGAGAGAGAGAGATGGGAGGGTTCCCTATACACACCTGCTAAGTGTTGTATCTCTGAGCGCCTCCCCATAAAGACCAACTCTGATGTAACAGCGGCAGCGGGGAGGAAATAGGCTTGCCCACTCGTCCATTCCTCTCCCACTCTGCCAATCTCTGTTTTCTCGTCACCTCTTTCTTTCTGTTGGCCCTGTTAAATCATTCTGACATAATTCCTCAACTATTTTTTCTTTCCCTCTGCTCCTTCCGCTCACTCCCTTTCTCACACAAGCGCACACCCACTTTGTGCAAACTTAATGAAGTTGGCAGTGAGTGTTTGTTTGTTTGGTGCGATATGGAGGCTCCCCACACAGTGCCTTGTTGGCTCGTGTCTCCTTTATTGCCCTATGAATAAAGTGCAATAGCATGGTATAAATGATTGAAGTGAAACAGGATGAGTATGTGAGTTTGTTTAGCAAGAAATATAGGTTAAATTGATTCACATGACATTTGACCATGAAGCATGTTTACAGTATTCTGCACAACAGGTACTGACTTGTCATTTTTTGATGCAGGGGTTGCAAAATATGTATTTTTTAACCCATGGTCACGTACTGTACAGCTATTCCCCATAGCTAAATGTCAGTGAGGTGTTTTGTGAGCAAATCTCATTGCTCTTTGCCTGTCAGTGTTATGTAAGTGCCAGAGGAGTTCACTATACACAGTGTTGGGCTTTTACTCTCTTTTAGCCTCCCCTCTCCACCTGGCCTCAGCTGTGTGGAGTCTAGTCAGTGCAGTTATGCAAGACCTAGCTGACCATGTTGGAAGTCATGTCTCATCAATGAAAAAGTAATTTTAATTTTTTTCTTGTCAGCTTCTAGATTGCAAGAGAGCATCTGGGTCTCTCTTTGATTTACTCAGCACGTTTTCTCCAACACTAACACTGGTCCTCAACCCACTGTGGTCAAGATGGAATTCCTTTGACAGGTCTGCTAGAACTAGGTCGGCTGCAATGAAAATGACAGCGCGCACTCTTTTAATTTGGTCTCCTTTACTGCTTTAGGAGCCTGCACACAACAGGCAGTCCAGTGGTAAACCCCGGTATCCATATCAGTCGCCACTGGTTTAAACATGACTCAGTCGACGCCTGCAAAAACACAAACACATGTACATTTGCACACATGCCGAAAAACACCTAAAGGCAGAATGCTTCCTCTGTGTGTGAGCGTGTGTATGTGTGTGTATTTCCTCTATTGTTGAACTGAGAGGTGCGAGCCTGATCAGGGGCTTGCCACGGGGAGATTCCAGCTTGGTGGAACTCACTGTGGTCGGGGCGGATGTGGCAACTGTGAGGGGTTACTCTGCGGTGACTGTGGTCAGACCGGGGGCGATTAGCTGCACGTATCTGCTCTGATCAGCACCCTTTGTAATGCCTGTTGTCTGGGTTTGATGTGGTGACATCGAGGCAGCGTCCTCCACAAGCCTGAGTGCAGCGCTGAGCCCAGAGGCCTCTGACCTGCTGCTGAACTCTGCTCCCCCACCTCACGGCTTGTGATCCATCATATGTACAGCACAAGTGTCTCCATGTGTTATGCATCCTTACTACAAGTACATACCAGCATCTCTATGAAATACCTGCTGCAGAGATGGATAAACCTTGGTAGCGTATTTGGTGAGCAGCAACCAGCAACACTACATGACAAAAGTCGCATAGTCTGCCATTCCTAAAACACACCTTCTGAACATAGATACATAGATCACACAATGCCTGCATAACCTGCATTATACTACTGGCCTTGGTTGAGAGAGGCTAGTTTAATTGATGCTGGGGTAGCATGTAATTTTTCTCTGTTTGTGTGTTTGTCATTCCCTCTCTCTCTCCCTGGACTCCGTGGACTCTTGGAAGATTAGCCAATGGGCTAAAAGAGATCCAAATAAAATAAAATAAAATCCCTCTCTCTCTCTCTCTCTCGCTCTCTCTCTCGCTCTCTGTGTTTCTGGTGACAGATGGGCACTGTAAGCAGCTCTGTGTCGCTGGTTTAGTGGCCTGGTTCCTTATGAGAATGATTATGTAACCCTAACCTCCATCACCCCTCTCCTCTCTCCTCCCCTCGCCCTCCCCTGCTTGTGTGTCTTTTTATGTAACAATTTATTTGAAGCATTGCCTTTCACTAGGCCCTTTTCCCTTTGGTGCACACATACTGTAGATACAGGTGGTGAATTTTAACTATTGATGCTTTGTAGAAATACTGTAAAACCTGCATACGCATTGTTTGCTGGAGCCATCAAGGAAATCAGAAAGCAAGCATGGGAAAACAACAGAACAGATGTATTTTATTAATTTGTCTAACATGTGACTATTGTGCTTTGCTGAGAAAACTTTTTCTGACAAAACTCTTTGGACAAAGTGAGTGTTTCTCACTTCTCATCCCCGACTTTAAGTTTTTATTTAATAGTCAACACTGTACACACCTCCCCTCTCAGCTCTCCAAACCCTCCATAACCATAATATGATCCTGGTCTCTAACGTAGAATCAAAAGCAAGGCAACTCACACAAAGCAGACCTTTGCATGGCCACTTACAGCATAATGAATGATACATCATCTGGTTATTAACCCTGTGATTGTTGATATTGGCCTTTCCTTACTGCATGAATACTAACCCTGTGTTTGTGTGTGTTGGACTGCTGTGCTTACTCACCCCACTGCACCCAGGAGCTGGATCTGAACCAGCCTGAGAAGCTGCTGGAGGACCAGAAGAGGGTAGGTACTAAAGTTGACCGCATGGCAGCTCAACCCAAAACTCCAACACTACAGGGATTATTTTTGGTGAGATTAGGTTTTAGACACACAGCTGTCTTCATTTCTAATGAAAAATTACTCTTTTGTTACCTTTTTCCTGCTTTGTATTCTGATCACTTCCCTTTAACACTACTACAAGCCCTAGGCAGCTCACCGCTTTGTTCTCAAAACCAATAAAGCGTTTCACACTAATTGTTGTGTAATTGGGGGGAAAGGATGACCATTTTAATTGCTTTTATGCCATAGATTTCCTTCTATTTCCCTTCTCTAATGTTGTATACGGCAATATGGTGACGTTACAGAATCCCGGGTATGTCAGTAATAGAGGATGGCTCCGATATGGATCTTCCACAATATTCATACTGGTTAGAGTTCATCAATACATAATTATTGTCTGCGAGAAAAGGACATAATTTCACAAGCAGGTATTCTCAACAGCTGTTTTTCTGTTGCATGTGGTTAAATGTCAACTATCATTCACAGCCCTCTGAAAGTGTAAATCTATCTTGAAATTTGAGTTAATTCTCTACCTCTAAACCTTATTTGTTGAAAGCCCATTTGTCCATTTGTCCCTCTCCCCCAAACACTAACAATCTGTTGGATTTGCAAATTAGTTTAACAAATTGAATTATTTTAAACACTGATAAAATGCCATTGTATTGCCTACAATGCCTCTACATAGTCCCCTTCCCACCTATGGTTCTGGTTCTGTTTGGCAAGGTCAGAAGTAGGCAGAAGTTGAAGGCAGAAGTTCCAGTTTCAAGCTCACGATACTATGTATCGTGAGCTTACAGTCCGCAGGGTTGTAACATAGGTGTAGATGATGTTCTGTGAGAAAATAGTGAGAAAATGTGACTCATGACTCTCCATGAAAGATTAAAAAGAGAAATATTTAATCCTTTATTCACTTGTCTACCATTACCAACACTACTTGATAGTACTTACAACCTCGTCACAGTACAGTGGTCTCCAAGGAGACCATTGGTGGAACAAGTCAAGGATTTAATTTTCTTAGCGTGATTGATTTTGAGCGATATTGATTTTTTTGTTACACACAATGCATACAATTGATTCACTTCCTGCCAATGAAAGGTGAGAGTGGCATATTTCATATCTCCTAGATAAGCCAATCCCGACCTCCAGAGCATAACCATGGCAGCAGAATTTATATAATGCCACTCTCATTTATCAAGGACCACCCACAGTTGACAATGATCTGCACATATTCACACACACATACACAAAACCCTTTTCTTTTCGCTTCGCTATTCCCCATGGGAGGTCTGTCAGGTACCTATTGGCTGTGGTTGCCATAACAACAGCAAAGTCGTGCTGCTGACTGCTTGACAGTGGATGAGTCGCGACGTGGGAGGGTTGGTCCCAGGTCGGTGTGTGTGAAAACCAGGACCCTACGTTGTCACTGCACAGGGTCACTGTTGCTGACGATAACCATAACAAGCTTGCTTAGAAATTTGGGTTGAATGAATCCTTGAAAGTGAGTAAAATAGTTTATATGAATGGGTGGATCCATTGCTCTGAAACAATGCATTATAGTGTGTAGTAGCCCTACTGGTAGGTGAGCTGTCATTTCTCAGTTCAGGTGTGTTCCAGTGGCTCTATCACATGTAAACTGCAGGACATATTGATGGAACATGCGGCACATTGTCCCTGTGTTGTACTCCGTCTCAACTCTCCTTGTCTCTGACATCATATCGTTAAGACCTTGCATTTCCTTCCCCCTTGTAGGGTGAGGCACTGAGGCAGATTCTGGTGAACCGTTACTATGGCAACTTCCATCGGAGTGGTGGGCGGAGAGACAGCCTGACGTCATTTACCAATGGCCCCCTCAGTCCAGTAGGACCCAGCAAAAACCAATCAGGTGAGAAGACATGACTGTCGTCAAATAGAGACTTACTCATCTCTGTGTAAATACTGACACTGAGCGTAGAAGAGAATTGTTAATAGGATTAATAAGCGTACATTAGGCCAATCAAGCCACTATTGCTGATGACAACATCGCTTATTGAGCTGATCTGATGTTGAAATGGGACTGAAGCCACCTGCCAAAGAGAAGCATGACTTTGGTATCAGTGTTGAATACAACAACTGCCAAGGTGCAAAGTCCAGCTAAAACTGCTCCTTTTGGTTAGGGGAAGTCCTTCTATAGCAAGGTCCTCCCAATATGTTATATAAGGATGGAGCTCTATCTGTCTGGCCCTGAGCTGGCTATCAGGTCCAGGGTTGAGCTGTGAGCTGCCCTTTGAGCACACAAAGCACAACACTCTTATCACCACCTGATAACACAGTCATTCTGTTACTATCTGTAGTCAAAATACTGAAGCATCACATCTCTACTCACAGCTTCTCCTTCTATGTGAGTTATTTGTTCTGGGCTCTTAACTAGAACATAAGAGTCGACGCTCTATTAGCATATAGCTATTGGAGGACATATTGGTGCGAACAGTATGTGTTGAGAGCCTGTTTAAATGTATAAATTCAGTGCTAACATATTGACCTAGTAATCAGAATGCATATGGACTGTTGTGTTATATCACACAGATAGCAGTGTTTTCACATGCAGTGTGAAATGTGGGTGACATGTATATATCCATAATGCAGCACTATGATGTACATAATTATGATAAATGGCCCAAGTGTTGATATTCATGACAGCATGCTGTTTGAACAGTTAGCAGTACTTTAGCTCTTCTGGAAGACAGATAGAAAAATACCCTGGTTCCTGGTTCACCATCTCTCCCATGTGCACCAAAATGCTGGCACACTTCCAGACCACAGGAAGTTTAACCCTCCCCTGTGTGATCCATTTTTCACTGTTGCTAGGTGACAGGCTGCTACTTCCTGTGAAAACAGCCTTGCACCTGTTGCAGAAACAAGAGCCAGGCTGAGAATTCCATATGTAGCCTGAGGTTGGGGCCTTAGGGGGGAATGTGCAGGCAAATCCAAGTACAGTGAATAGCACCAATGTACTATAGCACTGGGTTAATAACAGGTTAACATCGTAGTAGTATATGTAACTTACAGGTGGTAAATAAATCGTTCAGCACTTTGTATGTGCCAGGTAATATGTGCTGTATGTTGAAGTGACTGAATGAATGTCTTGCCATACATGATGAGTGAGGGATAGGGTCTTTAACAGGTAAAGAACTATATATTAAAGACTATCTTTATTTTTCTCTTGTCTGATTTAAAATCACTTTGTAGAATGTTATATCAAATCTCAACATCAAGCATCATAATTCAGTGTATTAAATAGCAAGATCTAACTTTTTCTTCTTTGTGAAACTAAGGCTATCATGTAGAGATATTGCAGTTATTTTCCCAAAAGAGAAAACGAAAATGACTCAAATTGTTTTCTAAGAATTCAAGGCTCAGAAACATTTCCCTAAACTTGTGGCCACATGATTCAATTATGGCCTTCTAACTGTAAAATGGTAGCATCCAATATTTGGAATCTTTTTGTGTGCATGGTAATGAAACCTGGTACGTCAGCACAGTGAGCCCAGAGAGGGGGCTTACTTTTTTTTTTTTTTAGGCAAGGAAATGGAGATGATCTTCTGTCACCTCTGTTTTCATCTACAGTATGTGAAGTTTAAGAAGGCTAAAACAAGGTAAAATGAGAGGTCATTTTCCCCCAACAATATCAAATACATGCATATTGGAAATTCAAAGGGCTATTACTAAAATAAGACCAATATGATTTTTTTCCACATACAAAGCATGGCTTGCTACAATCTTTGTATCTTCACCAGCTCCTTAAACACCCTGTCACCCATGTATTCTATCACCTCAGTAGGTACATATTACCTGTTAAATACCTGCAAATTACTTAATTTACCTTTTACTTCTTACCCAGTACTTCAACAAGACTGTGTATTAAAATACACACAATATTATATTTATTCTTTTTTTTAGCTTTTTACCTCTGCCAACAGAGTTGGGCAGGGGTTATGTTTTTGCCCCATTCCGTGTGTTTGTTTTTCTATTAGAAGGAAATCTCAAAAAGTTATCAAGGGATTTTCACAAAACTTTGTGGAAAGATTGGTCATGGGGCAAGGAAGAACTGATTAACTTGTCATACCAATTGGGAAAAGGGGGCATGGTGGTGGGCATGGCTTCTCGCAAAAAGGCATATAATGTACAAACGGATTCATATAACACCATCAAACTTTATAGCCTATCAGCAGACATAAAAAGGGGAAACCCTCCATTATTGGCCCAATCAAACAACATGGGGGCACTGGAGAGCTCATTTCCAGTTTAGACATAAACTTTGGTACAGTAGTAGAAGGGCAGCCCTAATTGCCACTGAACAAATATAGAGCTGATTGGCCATGTGGTGTTGCGATAATTGGCTAAAATGCTTAAAAGTGGCTAGAATTTGAACAGGCAGATCTCATGTCCCATTTCAGGTAAAGGGGCATGGGAGAAATTATTAACTTTCGGTGAAAATCCGACATGTGGAACTGGCACATCTTGACTATTGCATAGTGTTAGCGGAGGTATGCACTCTACTGAGTGCCATCTAGCTTGTAAATGCAAGGTTTGTTGCCATTGAAAATGTATTTGAACTTACTGTATATCTGACATGACTGGAAGGGATCTTTTAAGTGTCTTTAATCTCTATTAGCCTCAAGAACTACAAGAGCCACATACCTGATCCTGATCCAGACCTTTAACCCCTTAGCCCTGGCTCCTGTCCCTCTGTTTCTGTCTTGCAGGACTAGGGGGCCCCGGGGCCCTGAGTCGAGGGGAAATGAGCCTGGCAGAGGTACAGTGCCACCTGGACAAAGAGGGAGCCTCTGACCTGGTCATCGACCTCATCATGAACACTACCAGCGACCGAGTCTTCCAAGAAAGCATCCTCTTAGCTATTGCACTGCTGGAGGGCGGAAACACCACCATCCAGGTCAGTCAAACCCAACTGTCCACCATACTAATATGGATGCTGGAAATTGAATGAATCTTTTGTCTGCCGTCTGCTGACACTCAAAAAATGGCATTGTTGATGTACTCAACTGCTACAATGTGGCTGTAAAAGTCTGTGGACCTGCCATCCATGATGCTGCGACCAATAGGAGGTCTATTCTATTCTGATCCCACATCGCAGCGCTATAGAAGCTCTGCCACCATGATTGGTGAATAGAGCACACATTTTGTCGTGGATGGAAGGGTTCACTCCTAGAGGCCGTACAGTATGTGGGTCAATGTGCCACCATAGCTGCACCATTACATAACGACTGCAGATCCCCTCCCCCTCATATCCACCACTATGGATTCAGTTCAAAGGCCAGGCTAACTGCTAATGGTGCCTCTGGCAACTAGCATGATGTCAGCAGTTTGTAGAGCAATTATAATATGAAAAAATATTTTTCAATTAGTCAATTTGGATCATATTTTGTGTGCATCAGGCAACATACAGTATATGAACGTTTATTCTCTGTCTATTTCCTCTAACCTGCACTACTCCACCCCCTCTGACTCTAGCTGTTTGTCTCTATATCTGTCTGTCTGTTGCCCTGTCTGTTGATCTTTCTATCTATCCATCTGTCTGTCCGTCTGTGCGTTGTTGCGTAACTAGGGGGCTTGTATAATCAGATTAGAGTGAGGAAGCCGCTGTAGCGGAGATAATGCTTTGGCTTCCCACGGCTGCTGCAGAGCTACGTCACGTGACCAGTGTTACATAAGGCCTGTGTGAATGAACAATGAGGAATGTCTCAGGCTTCAAAACATTCCAGCCTCTCTCCCGCTCCCTTTGCGTTTTCTTGCTGGCCCAAACTGGGTCATGCTGGGCCCCCGGAACTGGGGCAGTGGGGAGAGAGGGCGGAGGGACGGGGGAACACAGAGGGGATTGAAGAGAAACTGGAGCTCCTCTCACCGTAGCTCTCTAAGTTTGTTCTGAAAGGAGGCTTCTTTACAGGAAAACGTACTCTGCATGCAATGGTCAAAACATTAAGTTTGTGTGAAATACTTGACAATTGCCTAACAAATGTCAAGAATTTGAGAGTGAGTCCTGTCTTTCCAACTGCTTACTGTATTTTTGTATACAGACTGCGAGGTATGATGCTTTACAGGTAGGCTAAAACCCAACGTCCAACATACTTTTTCCACAAACCTACGAGCGCACTTGTCCTGCATTGATTTTCTTATATCATTGCCATAAGATACATCTTAGTAACTGTCACTCTCTACCTTCACCACCTAGAAAAGATATAAGACAGACTGTGATCACTGCTCTCTTTCAGAAGGCACACAAAGGATAATATGAGTTGGCTTTTGTCTGCGTCTTCATTTTATTGACATGTCAAGCTGAGCACCTGTTCAGTGTTGGATATCTTGATCTCACGTAACATAGTTAACTTTTTACTCATGACCTACATAGCACACAGAAATAAACCACACTGAATAACTCATGATTGCATGCACAGTCACTCCCTCACACACACTCTTTCTGCTGTCATGCAAAGACAAGACGGAGTGTCCGTAAGACGGAGTGTCTGAGGAACTGTGTGTTTCAGGCTAATATTATTCAAGTCAATTCATGTTAGTGCTCTCTAGAGTTGCCGGCTGCTAACTAGTCTGCTTTATTTTTGTCACATTCCTGCTTTTCTGCGACAGCTATGGGAGAGCTGTGACAGCTGTAAATTGTGTTGTGACATGGCGACTTGTGACATTTCACTCGTCAGCCATCTGGCATGTAACCTCATGTCATGCTGTTCTGCTTCCTTCCAGGACACATGCACTGCACGCAGAGAAAACGCTGCAGCTTTACAGGTGGATTTGTGCCAGACAGTATTGTATAACTACAGAATGGGCTAGACACACGCTCATTTAGTAAAAAAAAAAAAAAAAAAATGAAGAGATCACAATGGCTGATTGGAGGAAAGGAGTCAGAGGAAAAGAGAAAAGGAACATGGAGGAGAGAAGAACTGCAGTTCCATTTGGTTTGCATGTGGTGCTGCCTGACGTGAGAGGGAGAGGGAGGGAGAGAAGGAAAGGGAGCGCGAGTATAAATAGCTGTTATATAACATCCCTTTGTTGATGCCAAGTGGCGGAACGGAAGGAGAGAAGGGAAAGCGCTGTGACCTTGTTTTTCAGAGCTGTCCGCCCCCACCTCGCCCCACTCCTCTCAGTCTCATTCCACTCAGGGTTTGTCTCCATGGATACAGACAGGCTCTGTGTTTACTCAACACTACAGGGGGCCCCTGAGATGCCCATCCCTCTCTTCTCTTTCTCCTTCATCCTCCTCTGTCGCCATCACTCCATTCTCCACTTGGCCACCATGTGTTACTTCATCCGTAACGTCATCTCTCCATCATGCCACTCTTGTCCTTGCTTTTCAAGTGCTATCAAAACACAGATGGCTTCTTGATATGGCAACAGATTTTGCACTTGAGTGTGAAAAGGCCAGCACTGAAACACTATGAAGGCATGCAAAGTGGTTAGATATGAAAGTTTAGGTTTTCTATTCTGATTCATTTAGTCAGGATCATCTAGCCACATATAGCTGCAACCTCACAAACATCTCTCAAGAAACCATAAAACGAAAGCTTATTGTACTGTACTTGTTCAGACTTTGTCGTTGTTTCAATGACTCACCCACTCCACTAAGCTCAGCTCAGTTCTTAGAAACAGGGTTTAAGAACTAAGACTCTTTCAGTCTGCTGCTGGTGTCTGACAACTTTCCCCGTTGGTTAAAATACTTCATAGACCTACACATTAATCTCGAACCTCAATCAATCGCACCAGAAACAGACTTATCTTTACCGCAGTGAAATCTAATAGCTCAACGAACCCTGATCCATAAGAAGAAATACCTCTGCCAGCATGGTGCTAGTCCCGCCAGCCCTGCACTGCAAACCCCATTACACAGTAAGATTGAATGCAGTAGCTCTAACAGGGGATATCCTGGGGATGAGAGCTGCAGCATTTATAAAACGATAGGGAGTGGAAAAATGAATGTGATTACATAAGAAGAATAAAGTTGGCTGTCACAGAGTTTGGGAGAGGATACTGTATTGCAGGGCATGTGTGATATGTGGGTGTGTCCTCTCAAAATGGGCATGTGCCTATGCCTGAGACAGCTGACCTAGTTTTGTGACTGTGAAGTGTGTGTGTGTGTGTGTGTGTGTGTGTGCGTGTGTGCGTGTGTGTGCGTGTGTGTGTGTGAGAGTGAGAGAGACAGTGGGCGTATTAGTGTATGTGCTCCCGAGCTTGTGTGTGCATGTACTGTATGAGTATGTGTGTGTCTGTGCCTGTGTGTGTTATGTAAGAGGTTCAGCTCTCCAGGGGCGGGAGGAGGGGAGTTTGGGGGGTGGGGGTGGCTAATGGTGAGCGCTGCTGTCTCTGTTTGGATCAGTCTAATCGGTGTGTGTGTTATCCTGGCCCTGGGCCTCATGCTTCACCCTCTCCGCCTCGTCTTCCTCACCCCTCCTCACCCCCCCCCTCCCTGCCAGCCCCTGGCCCCCCACCCACGCTGTAGCTGTCTGATGGAGGACAGTGTTACGTGAGCAGAGAGAGAGAGACAGACAGGCATGACCATTACCAACCCCCCCGCCCACCCCCACCGCCGGCGTGCTGCGAGTTGTGAGCTGTGAGTGGGTTGCCAGTGGTGCAGCTAATCCCCCCTCTGCACTATCCACTCTGTCATCATGTTATTTATTGCATGATGGCCTCGCCGGGTAGCTCTCCCTCCCCTCGCTGCTATCTCCTCGCCCCTGACTGTTGGCAGAGTGTGTACGTGCAGGAGGGCTGCTGCTCAGTGGTGGAGGGCCGGGGTGGGGCACAGGGCTTTGGAATCTGCTTGGGGGCACAAGCACACAGTTATGTCATTGTTTCACTGGCTTTGAGAGCTGCCGAGGCCAACGCTGCGTTAGCTGCGCTCTGCGTCGCATTAATAAGCTGCATACACACTGTGTTTGTGTGTTAACGTGTGCTAACGTTTTACCCCGTTGGTTTGCTATTACTTTAAAATTGTGACCTGAATGAAAAGGTGTAGCAGTGTGTTTAACATTTACTTCCAATACATATAAACCTCTTAGTACAAAACACTCCGTTCAGAAAATTTCGTCAGAGAAGAAAAAGAACATAGCTTCTTTTGTCCATTATGCTTTACATTTTTCCTCATGACTATTGCTTATTTGTTCCCTCCACTAGTCCAGTTTTACATCTAACCTGGAAAGACTGCTGGTTATGTAACAAGCTTTCAAAACCGGCCTAGATACTGTCTGATAACATTCTCTCCCTCCCTGTCACTTGCTCCCCGCTCTCTATCATCTATTTTTTTCTTCTCCTTCATACTCCCCAATTCCCGCTTTGCTGACTGTCTTTCTACTGTAGCCTTTTTCCTCGCATGCCCCCCCCCCCCCCCCCCACCATCTCTCTTTCTCTGTCTGTGTAAGTAGGCCAGGCTTCTCCCTCTCGTGTCGTTTTTCACCTCAGCAGTGTGGTGAGGCTAGTTCTGCTGGTCGAAGCCTTTCCCTGTAGGCTGTAGCAGATAACAGCTCTTACATAATCAAAACAACAGCCCTGTGGGTTACTGGGACATGGTGTATGCATTGCACTCGCGGGCTAGGAAGTGTTCTAATTCTGCTTGACCCCATTCTGCAGCAATATAGTGTTCATACTGAAACGCTCGCTCCACCGTAAATCGTCTTCCTCATCGTCTTTTAATTTGACAGTAAATCCAAACTCTGTTCACTATGGTTATGTAATGCTTTTTGAGTGTCCAGTCAAGACCATTTGGTTTGTATTGAATGATGCATTCCTTTTTAGTGTTAGCCGAGATAGATGTTAAATAGATGTTAAATAATCATATGATATAACATGAAGGTCAGGCGGCAGACAATTACTTTTGTAGAATTTGATGTGCTAAATGATACCTACAGTATCTTAGGTCACAGTCTCCCACAGATTACAAATTTAAATGGAGGAATTAGTAAATCAGATGGTAAGGCTGGTCATTTTAGGCCATGCCCATGTTCATTCTTGAGGGTTACTGTTCAAGCATCACCTGTACTGCTCCTACCCCCACTTCACTGCTCTCTGAAAAGATTATCATTTGAATAATATATACTTGCAGGGCAAAAAAAACTCTTGATTATGTAATACATGGGTTACTTTGGTCATTCATATTTATACCATTACAAGTGAAACTTGTTCAATTAATGATTTCCTGCAGATATTTCTCAAACATACATTGCCTTTTTCATTAAAGCTTACCATTTTATAATGAGTGTATGACACTGCAATAAGATCAATGATCTCTTTCCACTATTCTTGTCCTGTGCGTCCAGCGTTCATTCTATTGCCGTCTGACAGAGGACAAGAAATCGGAGAAGTTCTTCCGGGTCTTCTATGACCGTATGAAGCTGGCCCAGCTGGAGATCAAAGCTACAGTGACGGTCAATACCAGCGACCTGGGCAACAGGAAGAGAGATGATGACACCCAGGACAAAGACATGCCCGTCCGCAAGAAAGGTAAGAGGTCTCACATTGTGATCGACTGCATGGTGTGTCAGGCTGTTAACACCAAAAGATGCTTTGGCGAGCTTTTCATTTGTAACCTAGAGATTTCATGTTAGTTTTCAAATACAGAGTAGATACAGGATTTCTGATTTAATGGTTATTTGAGATTTGACTGTATCCTTAGTCCTCCTTTTATGCCTGTGTTTGTAATAGCCAGAGACTCAGCAGTGGTCATGACAGAGGATGTGAGAGAGCAGCTGCTAGAGGCATCCTCTGCCACCAAGAAGGCCTTTAACTCTTACCGGCGTGAAGCAGACCCCGAGGACCACTTCTCCTCAGCCGACGGCCAGCCCAGCACTGGGGACAAGAACCAGGATGAGGGGGAGATGAGTTTCATAATCGTCATTATGCAGCCCATCCTCCGCTTCCTCCAGCTACTCTGTGAGAATCATAACCGTGACCTACAGGTGGGTCAGACCGAGCCCGAGACGCTGCTAGTCTCAGTGATATCCATCAATGTGAATCATTCATCATTGTTGTAGTTTGGCAAAGATAATTACTTTGTAGAAATGGCTTTTCTTCTTAATGACTGCCATTCAGATATGGTCTTGTCTCTTAAAGGAGTAGTTCATGCCAAAATGAAAATTCAGCCATTAGCTGCTCACCCCCATTAACCTTCTCCCATACTATTGAAGTGTTTTGGTTGCACTGTGGGTCCAAAAGTCCATTCATTATCTCCTGCATTTTCGTCAATGACATTGCTTTGTTATAGAACGCGCCAACAGTCGTGCGCCTGGTCGCACATGGACCGTACTGCACTCTGGCAGAAGTCGGAAGACTGTTTACAACTGGCCAGTGGAAGTTTTGGTGGTGGTGTGTGCTAACACAGGAGCAAGCTCAGGCTTCTGATGGCTCCGTTAACTTCAATAGTTTTGAAGAAGGTGGAGATGGAACTGTGGGGGCTCACTCACTCTGGTTTTCATACGAACTTCAGTGGAGTTTTGACTGACAGAGGAGTGAGTTAATGACTGAATTTTCATTTTTGGATGAACTATTCTTTTAATGTTGTGTCTTTGCTTTTGGCTTTGGCTTTTACTGCCACTGCTGCCTCCCTACCTATCCCAACCGTTTGTATCTTCTCAGAACTTCCTACGTTGCCAGAACAATAAGAACAACTACAACCTGGTGTGTGAAACTCTGCAATTCTTAGACTGTATCTGTGGCAGCACCACAGGAGGTCTAGGTCTCCTGGGACTGTACATCAATGAGAAGAATGTGGCCCTCATCAACCAAACTGTGGAGAGTCTGACAGAGTACTGCCAAGGGCCCTGCCATGAGAACCAGGTACGCTAAAGAGACGAAGCCACGAGTAATGTCACTACTAAGGCGCTATTGGTCCTCATGCCTATTCCAATCCCTATCCCTTACAGAATTGCATTGCCACTCATGAGTCCAATGGCATCGATATCATTATCGCCCTGATCCTTAATGACATCAACCCACTTGGGAAAAAGCGGATGGACCTGGTGTTAGAGCTCAAGGTGAGTTGGCTGGGCTGGTATGTGGAATGGAGGAAACATCTAAACCTTGGCTGATAGGCTAGCTTTGGGTTTGGGTCTGAGTCCACAGTGTGGCTTTGCAACAGTGCGCAGTAGTATCCCTTCACTGCAGGATAGAATATCACAAACAGACTACTGGTGTAAGAGCTGGACATTGATTCATCTCAGCTAAGCTAGCCGTTCTGCATGCGTGCCAAAACAAATATCTGCAGAGTGCATTTTCCCTGAGCACCAGGGATTCTATCTGTTTTCTTTGGAAGAAGAAACTGAAAGGGCTTAAGTTCCTATCTTCTTATTCTCTTTCTACATCCCCCGCCTGCTTTCTCTCTCTTTCACTCTCAGAACAACGCATCCAAGCTGTTGCTAGCCATCATGGAGAGTCGTCACGACAGTGAGAATGCTGAGAGGATCCTGTACAACATGAGGCCTAAGGAGCTAGTGAGGAACTGATGTTTGCAACTCCTCCTTATCTTTTCGTATACAGAACTCAGTACATCTCAAATACAACAGCTGCCTAGCTGCCTTGATTGTTCAGTATCTCAACAGTAACACTGAGTAATCTTATCGCATATACTTAATGTCTCCTACACCACATGTCAACATCGAATGAGTTGAAGGTTGTATGTACGTGTGTGTCTGTCCAGGTGGAGGTGATAAAGAAGGCCTATCTGCAGGGAGAGATAGAGTTTGAGGATACAGAGGAGGAGGAGGATAACGGAGATGAGGAGGAACATGATGCTGCCTCCCCCAGAAACGTTGGACACAACATCTACATTTTAGCTCACCAGGTAGTATTCATCTTTATGTTTACAACATGTGTTGTACTGTATAATCTCCTGTGGAATGGGCCACCTGCATAGCATGATAAAATTAAAAAAAAAACATTAATTCACTAATTCATTCATACAGGAAAGGGATGGGGCACACACATCACCCATGAGCTTACTTACTCCTTTGCTCTGTGTCTCTCATACAGTTGGCGCGGCATAATAAGGAGCTGTCGATGATGTTAAAGCCAGGAGGGGCCAGTGGAGAGGGAGATGAGGCCTTGGAGTTCTATGCCAAACACACTGCTCAGATAGAGGTCACAACGCTTTGTTGTAAACACACAAGTCTTGTCACAAAATATTACCACAGTACATCCCTTCTTTAGGAGAATTTCACAAGAGAAATACAGTTTATTGTGTATTTGCAAAGATGTCAATTTTGTTTTGTTATACCCCTGCCCCAAAACACACCCAGACACACACACACATACACACACATGACTGGACCGTTGACTTTGACCTATGAGGGGGCCAAGGTATTTGACTGTATGTCTCTCCATTCAGATTGTGCGTCAGGACCGCACCATGGAGGAGATAGTGTTCCCTGTTCCCAACATCTGTGAGTTCCTGACCTCAGAGTCCAAGCTGCGAGTCTACTACACCACAGAGAGAGACGAGCAGGGCAGCAAGATCAACGACTTCTTCTTACGAGCAGAGGACCTCTTCAACGAGATGAACTGGCAGAAGAAACTCAGAGGTAAAGTCAACAGATAGCATATGTCGTATGTGTACTATTCAATTACACATTGCAAATATTGATGTGATGATTGTCCCAAGCTTGACAGCAGGGCTAGAATTATCAGAGCCAATGTCACCCTGTGTGCCTGTGCCTGTGCTTGTGCTTGTGCTTGTGTGTGTGTGTGTGTGTGTGTGTGTGTGTGTGTGTGTGTGTGTGTGTGTGTGTGTGTGTGTATGTGTGTTTCCACTGTCTGAGAGCAGACAGGGGCTTTCCACATCATCTGAGCCGTGAAACATCTGTAACCTTATGAATCACAACTGAGAACTTGCTTACACACACACACACACATACTCAAGCACACAGACACACACACAATCACACTTCTAATCCACATACAAGAGTGCATACCCACACAAAGCCATATTTTGTCTCTTGTTCAGAAGAGGGGGCAGACAGAGAAAAGTCCCTGCATCTGTTTCTCCTTTTCCACTAAAAGCCAACTGAAAGAGGCCAGATACCAGAATAGAGTCTATAAAAAGTGACAAGACAGATTGTGTGTCACTTGTGAATTAAAGGTCAAACTGGCATGTCTGACAGTCGTGGACTGCAAAAACTCCATCTTACCAAGTTATTTAATCCCCTATTGCGTATAATCTTATTTTAAGGAAGTGTCATTATGTTGATACTAGTGGAGTGATTTTCCTCATCCTGCCTTGTTTGTTAGAAAATTCCTGAAACAAGTAAAAGTGCATTGGAAACAAGTGGAATTATCTCACCCTACTGGCAGAATTTTTTCACTTGTTTTAAGAGAAATAAGATTTCAAGAGCCTAAATGACATGTTAAGATGGACAGTTTTTGCTGTGTGCTCTTGACGTTCATCTAAACTTTACTTACAATGTCAAGGTTTTACCATATATGCTATTAACACTCTGGGCTGTTTTGCCTTATTTTTTGCCACACTGTCCTCTTACTGTTGTATGTAAAAGTCATGTTTTTATGAGATTGAGGAGAATTGGGCCATTTGCCTGTTCTTGAATCATGTGACAGAAAACATGGGACACAGTTTTCCTCAAACTAACCCTACAGCTTGTCTGCATAGTCTACTATATACACATTGTTTACTGTTCACACATTGAGTATGGAATAGTCAAACTATATGTGGTCTACTTTTGGAAATATGTGATGACAAGACTTGTCTTTCTGTGACTCTCTCCTCTCTCCCCTCCAGCCCAGCCAGTGTTGTACTGGTGCTCCAGAAACATGTCAGTATGGAGTAACGTTTCCTTCAACCTGGCTGTGCTCATGAACCTTCTGGTCTGCTTCTTCTACCCCCTGGAGGGGGTACATGGAGGTTAGTCACGTGGCAGGTACCCGAGTGTGACCGCAGCCCCGTTAGCTTTGACCCTTGACCCTGCTCAAACCATGTGACTGCTAACATTACTCTGAAACCTCAAACCGCATTCCCAACTTCAAAATTTGCTACTGATTCTTTCATGTGGTATATTTATGCAGGTCCACTCTCTTTCTATATGTACTGTACCTTGCATGCATTCAGGCCTTTGTAGAGCCTTAAGAAACATGGGTCAAAGGAAGGTTAAGCGCGGCACAATGCAAAACAGGAAGGACAAGGGGACGGGTCACATGTTTCTCTGCTGCAATCTGCTCCTATTGCATTGTACAACATTTACTGACACTGCATGGACATGAATGGCATAGATGTCAGGGGACCTCTTAAAATGATAATATATAATATATGCAATATAGAAGTCGTAGTGCCAAGTGCCATGAACCTCATTGCCACACAATCTCACCCATTTTAGGCTTTACGTTTTCCATTATTTCTTTTGACATGTACATCGTGCTCTACTGTAAGTGAAAAGAACTCAAAAGAAAGGAAAGTCGCATGGTGCAAACACCCAAAAAGATAACTTAGACTGAAAAGGTGATACACAATCCTTTGCCCAGCCATCAGAGTTATATTGCCCCGCTGATCTCCTTTCCCACGATGGTCTGACCTGCTGACTCCTGACCAGGATTAGGAACAAGACCTGAGGAGCCCTCTGTCCCTGTTTTTTTAAACACACCCACACACACACTAAATGCCTCAACACTTGGGCTCTAATCTTGAGCTCATACTTGGCATACTATAGAGACCACAGAGGAGAACTCTGAGCAATTTAATTTCCCATAGATTTCATTATGTTTATTCAGCAATATCTGGAGAATTTCAGCCATTTCATAGCACTTTGTGAGTAGGCTAATCTCGCTGTATTAAACAGTGCAGTGAACGCTCTCCTCAGTGAAAACTCGCTGTGCAGCACGAGTAAGGGCTACCCGTATTTCCCCATCTGCACTGGAGCTTGGTCTGTGTGCAAGGCGAGATCACGTGAGACGCAAATGTACCTTTGGCCTGCTTAAACAGGCATTTTTATGGCCTTGGGCCCCTGCCTTGTCTCTCTCTCACACACACACACACATACACACATACACACATGCACACACACACACACCCTCTCCTCCCACTCTCCTCCCTCCTTTGCTTAGGGCTGTGGAATGAGGGTTATAAGAGCAGCAGATCTAGGTCAGTGTGTTCTGCCTGCATGCATGACTGACTGCCTTCTGATGGTCAGTGCCACACACGCATGACACATGTACACACAGATTAGTACATGTATGCTGCTGCACAAGAGCTTTTGCTCTAGCATGTTGATTTCATAGACGCCTCTCATGTTTGCACACAGACACTCACACGCATGCACATTCAAATGAAGTGTTAGGGGCATACTGAGTTTGTGGGTGCACTTAATCACCCCGCTTTTCTGTCGGCTGCAGCACTGTTGCCCCCAGCTCATTCCTCATGAATCTTTCAGCTGAGGTATTTTTAGAGATGGCTGTTATGTAAGTGGCACCTGTCATGTGATCTCCACAGGGATTGGGAGGGAGGGAGGACTAGAGGAAGGGAAAGAGGCAGGGAAAGGCAAGGTGGGAGGAAGGGAGGGAGGAAAGGAGGGAGGGAGGGAGGAAGGGAGGGCTCCCTCATCTGCAGTAGTAGCTGCTGCCATCTCATCCATCTCAACTCTCTCCATGTCTTAATCCTTGCAGTGCTGCCCCATATTCCCCAATGCTTTCTCTTTTGTCATCCTTTTTCTCTATCTACCTCTTTTTATTGTTGTGCTCCACCTCTCTCACATTAACATACTCCCCTTTCTTTTTTCCTTTTTCCTGTTCTCCATTGTTGTTTTGTGTCCAGTGCTCATGCACACACATACACACACACACACACACACACACACACACACACACACATACACACACACACAGTATGAGCACACATGATAGCCCCGTGTTTAAGGAAAGGGGCTGGTTACGGAGGCAGCAGGCTGTGTGTGGCCTTGTTTTTAGGCGGGTCAAACCTGGTTGAGGGTTTTAGCCTGAGTGACACTTTGCCACATGAAACCCCTGACTAGGATGCTAATCCTGGATTTACCCTGGGATCAAGGGAAGCATCAGGTCTCACTAAAGCTTAGCACACACACACATGCACACAAAAAAGTATGTCATACTTTTGGGCGTTATGTAACTGGCTGTCTTTGAGTTCAAAGTTTCACTAATGAAGGCCCTAGGCCTGCCTGCTAGGCAGAACTTGGTAGAGGCTTGTTAAAAACCTGTTGATCCAGACAAGGCCTGATTTAAGATGGAAACTGCACTGTCATCCTCTCAACATGGTGCTTTCATTTTCTTCTTATGGCAAATCCACTATGTAACAGTGTTGGAAAATTCAGCACTTTCAGGAGGTTTCCTTTATAGCTTGGGTGTGCAAGAATACATCTGGCTGCATCAACGTGTGTGTGTGTGTGTGTGTGTGTGTGTGTGCGTGCATATGCGGTTATCTTTTGTAGGTATGCTGGATCCCCATCTGTCTGCATTGCTGTGGATGGGTGTGCTGGCAGCACTGGTCATCGTAATCGTTATGCCCCAGCCGCTGGGCATCCGTGCCCTGGTCATTGTCACCATTTTTCGTCTCATCTTCTCTGTCGGCCTGGAGCCCACCCTCTTCCTTCTGGGTGCCTTCAACGTGAGTCGTCCTTCTCCCTTACACATGTTTGCTGGTGTATGTGCGTGTGTGTGTGTGGCTGTGTTTGTGTATGTGTGTGCGTGTATATGTCTGCACTAAAATGGTAAAAGTCCAAGATTCCCTACTAAAGGAACAGCAGTTCTAATTTACCGTTTGCATACTTTATTTATTTTCTTTGGAAACTTCCACCACGCTACTTCTCACCCCCATTCCCCTTTCGGTTCACACTCACACCCATGCCCACTTCGCAGGCCAGTGCCCAGTCTGCCTGTTGTGTCACTCCTGGCCCCAAAGCCTGGCTGCGTTATGGGGTGTGAAGTGCGTCACTGGACCCTAGAGACTGACACCTCCCCTGTGCCCGCCAGAGAGTTTCTAGATGTGCTCTTACACACACACACACACACACACACACACACACACACACACAAACCAAATAAAGACACACACACACCCCTATCCTCAATGTGTCCTCAGCCCAATCCGCCCCCCCCCCCCCCCCCCCCCCCCCGCCCCCCCCACTGCTGCCAAAATTTTCAGTACCCCAGAGCCCTCAGCCATTGTTGATAATTCCTCACAACTATAACGGACGTTTCAATACTTACCGAAATGATTGATGGAGATTGTAATGCATTGTAATTATAAAAGACGGGATGACTTTACCTTCCAGGTGTGTAATAAAATCATCTTCCTGATGAGTTTTGTGGGGAACCGAGGGACCTTCACGCGGGGCTACAAAGCCATGGTGATGGACTTTGAGTTCCTCTACCACCTCCTCTACCTCATCATCTGCAGCCTGGGGGTCTTTGTCCACGTCTTTTTCTACAGTCTGTTGGTGAGGGAGACACACATACACATACACATGCACATGCACATGCACATGCACACACAAGCATGCATTCACACATACATGCAAACAAGCACACACACCTCCTCAGTAAGTTCCAGACAGACAGGTGAAACCATTAAAAAACATGAAGGCAGCTGTTCACTTGCCAGTGAGAATGCTTTTGGGAAAACCATGTGTAAGAACTATTTTTTCCTCCCTCTGAACATAGCCTAAGCTTTTCTTCATGGTGCATTCAAGGACAGGGCCTACCAGCAAGCAAGAAATTGCCTTATTTGGTGATGTAACGGTGTTGCTGTTGTTGTTGTTGGGGTGTTAAGTGCTGTGCGCTGGTGCCTCAGGTCTGGTTTATAACGTGTCAGACTAAATATGCCAGTATTTGGAGATGTTTTCCATTCACGCAGCCCTAAGCAGTGCCTATGCAGATACAGCACAATGTAATTCCATGTTTTTCTACTTGAACAACAGGATGCTGAAACATTATGTAATTCATCTCAGACAGAAAAAAACTGAGAATTCAGCACAGGAAGAAAAAAAGTCTATAAAAAGTCACATCATCCAAGCAAATGAAATCCAGTGCACCCATTTTTGTTTCTGGCCATCAGCCTTCACTTTTCCCTTTGTTTTATGACTTTTGTGACAATATGTAACGTCATTTTGTGCGCTACTTTTGTTTATTGTTTTCTGGTCTTGCTTCCTCAGAGGCCATAATTCCCAACATCATGAGTCCATTTCTACACATTTATCCATTGTTATGACTTAATTGTGCACCTTTCAATAATGTTTTTTTCCTCTAGCTTTTTGACCTGGTATACAGAGAGGAGACCTTGCTGAATGTGATCAAGAGTGTGACGCGTAACGGACGCTCCATCGTGCTGACTGCTGTGCTGGCTCTCATCTTGGTCTACCTGTTCTCCATCGTTGGCTACATCTTCTTCAAAGACGACTTCATCCTGGAGGTGGACCGCATTCCTAACACAACGCTGAGTGAGTACAGAACACATTCATTTATCATGTTTCAGAGCGGTCAGAGTGATTACAGGATGTAGGTTCTTCATTAGGTTCTTCAGTTACTAACCCTAACCTGCCAACTATCCCTGTCGCTGTGTAGAAAATGGAGCCAGTCTGGCCAGTGAGCTCCTGTCTGCAGGAGTGTGTCGGACAGGGAATGAAGAGAACTGCTCCACAGAGGCCCTGCAGGAAGGTACACTGCAACACTGGGTTTCAGCCAGGTTTTGCTTAAGGGGCAAAATCTGGCCTGGTTCATTAAATTGTAACCGCTTGCATTAAATATCAAGGCATTAACCAAGTAGTTTTCTATAAAAAAAAATTGGAAAAGCCAAAATTATGTAGGTCTCAATTAAATCATTCTGGTATCATCATTCTAGTAACATATGGTGTGGAGTTCAAACTCTGTAGAGAGCTCATCTTCAAAGGTAAGCACAACGGGTAAACTCAAAACATTGCCATTGATACAATCCATATTCATTATTTCCCATTGGGAGGACGTAGACAATCCCACAGTTCAGAAACAAGACTAAGAGTCTAACAGCCCCGTGACATTACATTTGGGTCCCTGCCGGGAATCAACTCAGGTCTCGATTGAGAGTCTGCAATCTGACTCCCTGCGGCACACTTTCACCCATGTGACCATAAAGTGGTGAACAGAGCGACTGACCGACCGACAATGCGATCCATAGAGCCCCTGCTGTCACGGAGCTAAAAACAGAACCGGCCAGTTTCATTCCCTCAGCCATCAGCCCAGAGATATCAGATGATCTGGGCAACAATAAGCAAAATGATGGTCCAGGGCCCATCCTGTCCATCCTCCATTCCATTGGCTGTTTTAAAACAGGGGAAATTAAATTTGCCTATCTAGACAACTTTGCAACAAGAATTGGATAAACCATTCGCTATTTTTCTGCCTGGCTCATGACAAGCTCAACCAAAGCTGTTGTCGCTTTTTCTTACTGCAACTAAACCAAAACTATATCGCTTTGACTAACTGCCATAACATTTGAACCAACACATTTAAACAAGCTTCCTACAGATATCATGTTCTGTTTTGAATACGTTTCTTCTACCAAGCCAAGGACAAAAAACAAATAGCTGATGATACATTATATTTATGCTATGTCTACAAGGCTGTAAAATCGCACTCATACAAAAGCATTACTGATAGTCATTAATAATTAAATGAAATATTTAATAACAAGGTAACACTGTACTTGAACTGTTTGTTGTAACACATTATAAGTCATTATATGCGCATTATAATTACCGCAGAACTGCATCAGAAAATGTCATAATACACTTAACATATATACATAATATAATAGCTTCATGGCCTGCTCATGCTAGATTCATGATGCTCTGATTAAAGCTCTCCTTTCTCCTTCCTCAGACTTTGGAAATGACAGTGAGGAAGACAGCGACATGGAGCGGACGTGTGACTCTCTGCTCATGTGTATTGTCACTGTATTGAGTCATGGCTTGAGGAGTGGAGGGGGTGTCGGGGATGTACTCCGCAAGCCCTCCAAAGAGGTACATCCAACGCTCCCACCCTGATCAGGCCATGCAGTGTGTGTGTGTGTGGTTGCCGAGAGAGTATAGCACCACCAGCTGCACAGTGGTTCATGTGAGCTGGCTATGAGCCCATCATCCTCTGATCTTGTTTTTATTTCAAAAGCGTGGAGGTTTCACAATGGTTCCTTACAGCTGTACTGCCTCCGCCTTGTGTGGGAATTAGGTCTGAGAATAGCTTTCCACTGAATTCAGCCTCAACCACTAATGATGTCAAAAGAGGATGTGAGTGTCTGCTTCAGTTATTCACAACACAATACAAAATAGGTTAAATAGGCTTACTAGATATACGAAAATAAAATAAAAATAATAAAGTCAACCAAATAGTCACATGTACTAGGCTTTGAACTCAATGGTAGCATTACATATAAAATAAATGTAATTGTTTTTCTGAGTTGCAAAAGCATAGTGCCATAATAACTGTGGCCTACCTAGGACACTCTGACACGCTGCTGTAGGTTGTTAGGTTGCTTTCTGCCTGTTTGTGTAATGCCGTCTCTGTTACTGTAGCATCTGGCAGGTTGCACCTGTGTTCTTGTATTTCCATTAACATCCATGATGGCCTAGGTTAACCTTGTTTTACACTCATAATATTGACCCCCATTTAGTGTTTATGTAAAGGCCTGCTCTCTGGGTCATGCATTTAAACAGGCCAAGCTTCTCAAATCAGGCCCTATGATACAACCCCTCCTTAGATTTCCTCCTAACCTCACTCTATCATCACATTAAGATTAATAATTAGTTTGATATGTTAGTTTTCTAGTCACTACCTCTAAACCAGGTAGTGATAGCACTACTGCACTTAGCCTGGTACATCTCCAGGATGACCTACTGTACATATAACCCCCTTTGCCTGCTCCTTTTCCAGGAGCCCCTGTTTGCAGCCAGAGTGATATATGACTTGCTGTTCTTCTTCATGGTCATCATCATTGTCCTCAACCTCATCTTTGGTGTCATCATTGACACTTTTGCTGACCTGAGGAGTGAAAAACAGAAGAAAGAAGAAGTCCTGAAGACCACTTGCTTCATCTGTGGTGAGAGTGCTCAGCTACTTTAATTAAGGAGTTTTAAACACAGTTCTAGGATAATTTCTCTAGAACTCACTTAGTCATATGCACATCTTAGGTGCTGGGTTGAAGAGAATTCTGCAAAAATGAAGTGTAGAACCCGCACACTATGCTCCAACGTTTTGGTGTTCATCGGGTCTCCAATATAATTAATAAAAGTGATTTTGGCACAAAAAGTTTAGCATAGTGTGTGGGTTCTACACCTAATTTTTGCAGGATCATTTCTCTAACCATCAGGGCACCCAGCCAGACTTGGTTCAAAAGCGTCGTTTTTTTTTATGGCTTATGGATGAGTACGTACTTTAACATGATGAACTTCTGCAAAGGTGTAGTCTGCCGCAATCCCCCTCTTCTTGTCCTCCCCCTTTCTCTTTCCTCTGTCGTTCCAAAGAAGGCTGAGTCATGAAGGCTTCCTGCCACTGCTCTGCTCGCCTCCATAATTCATGTCTCACACACACAGACACACACACTCAGGCACGTACACACACACACTTTTTTTTATACTTTCTGCTTTACGCAACCTTACTGGAGATCCATACCTTGCCCTCGAAATCATTTCCATATATGTATGTGTGACTGAGTGCCTAAGTAAGTGCATGTTGCTGTTTCTGTATGTGTGAATATGTGTTGTGCTTATCCACATTTGTGTGTGTGTCCATATGTGTGTGTGGCTGCATGAGTACATGCTATATGTTTAGTGTGCGTGTTTGAGGTCAGGCAGTCAGGAGCAGTGGTCAGCGTATGGAATGAGAACAGTATTATGTCACCACTCCTGCAATCAGCTCTGACTCACTCATGTTAAATAAGGCCTGGCCACAGGGGGAGCTGCCGTCACTATGGTTTCCAGAAGGAGCACAAGGAAAGAGGAGATGGGGAGATTAGGAGGAGGTCTCCACAGGCTTAAGTGGCTCTCCATCTTCTAGCTCAGTTTTATAACGCATCAATCTATCCCTCAATCTCCTAAGAGCTTTCAGATCTTCTTTATGTCTGTAGCCAATAGTTGATTTACGTCATGAACTTATGATTAAGGCCAGCACAGGCTTGCTTGCGATTGTCTGTCTTCGATTGTCTGTCTTCAGCCTTTTGATACTGCTGATTCTTTGTCACTGGAAAGCTACAATTGTCTATTTTTTTTATTCAAGGAATCAGGCTGAACCTCGATGTTAAAGTGCATCTTTTATATCCAAAGACTTATAGAACTATAACGATGGAACAGAAAACTGACTGACCATCTCGGAATGCTTGGTGTTCTCTCTAGCACGCTGTTGGGTTTATGTTCTGTTGTATCATTGCATCTTCAAAGGTCCTCAATGACACCACCACTGCTTTTGACACTAAAAACTGTTTGAAATGGGTTGGATTGGATTGCTGGTCACTTCTTCGTAACTGAAAGCTTACTGAGAATTGGTGCGCCCAAGCACTAATTGGCCTACTTTTCCCACTACTGATATAGTAGAACATGTTGTGTCGGGTCTGAATACTTCTGAATATTGAGTCAGTCCCTGCCTGTTACCAATGGAGTTCCCCAAGGTTCCATCCTCAGCCCTGCTCTGTTCTCCATTTACATCAGTAGCACTGTTTTACAGGTTTTACACCTGGACGCTCCATTAACATTTATACACAGTCAGAGGACTTGTTTTCGACTACCCACTCCGCTCAAGTGTTTTGAGCAAACTTCATAAAAGTCCAATGGGCTTTCTGTCTATATAAAAGAGAAGACTAATAAATTTGATCTGCATATTTATTCTTATGGCCAAAGACAGTCCAGTCCAATCTGTATTGCAAACAAGAGCAAGAGTGTTCTCAAAGCCAGAAACCAGAGAACCAAGACTCAAATCTGCAATGTTCAACCTGGAGCTGTTCCACTGACAATGGAAGACTGACAGAGTTTGTGGACTCACAGAATGTGTCTGAATCAAATTGACTAAATTTAATAGTCGTACTAATGTTTCTGAAGCAGAAAATTTACTATGATCCTTAGAAAATCATTCTCTGTAATATTATTTTATCCTTTTCCAATTCATTCTCTATGGAACTGTGCATTGGTATGAGATCACTTGTTAGGGGGACCAAACTCCGCACTTTAGTTTTTTGAGCTTTGGCAGACAGTCTACCTCCAGCACACACTTTACCTGTTAGATCCACCTAAAGGTCCCCAAGGAAAACACTTCCCTGGTCTACTCCTCTTTTCATTGCTGCCTGCAACTGGAATTAACTGCAAAAAAACCCCTAAAATTATGCAGTTTCATTTGTTTCTTTCAAGGACACAACACAGACACACTTTCACACATCTGCAAACCAGCTTGAGCTCTGCTCTGGCAGCCTGTCATGGTGATGATGCCTAATGTTCCCCAGCTTTAACCAGCTTTTACCTCTTATTGTGCATATACTTGTTCTTGCTCTGTATGGCCCTGGCTTATGCCTTTATTGCCACTTGCATTTTCCTCTATTTGTTGCCGATGTTGCCTTATCTGTTCGCCTATATTTTTTACATTTTTATTGTCCAGTTGCCATGTCTTCTATGTCATATATACATTAGTGTTCTTAATTGACTTGCTTGATTTTAAATTAAGGTTACATTAAGATAAAGAAATAGAACTTTGTACATTTGTCAGCCCACCTGTACCAAAAGGAAAGGCCTTTGTTGTCATGAAGATCAAAATAGCAGCTCTGACAGATGTTTGATACTTTATCAGATGGTATGAGGTGGTCTGTTTTCAGGAAACAAGTCTTTCCGTTTTTCTTGGAACCAACAGGGAACTGTGCTGTAGCCAGTGGCGGACTCTGGCTGTTTGAAGGGCAGGGGCGAAAAAATAAAAAGGGCACTTACTGCACGACATGGGGCCCCACCAGCGCGCAAAAAGCTATGATGTATCATGTATGATGAAATAGTCTTCATCCTTGATTAAGATTAACATTATGTTATTAGGCGATCCAGATTAAAAGTATAACCACACCTCTATGATAAAAACACACAGGGAACTACATATAAACCTTTAAAATGTTTATTTCACAAACACCTCCGAAGTAAAACACAGTAACTACATCTTAGAAGGTTACTTTACAACTTGAATATAGTCTATTATCACGCAAAAAAATATCATGCCACAGAAAAGCATTAAGTAATAGCCCACTGTAAGAGATTATAGGCTATGCCACAAGGTCACTATAAACTCACCGCTGAGTAGGCTATCACAAACACACTGTAAGTGCCAAAAATAATATAGTGATTTTTCGTTAGGGATGCAAAATGAAATGGTGAATAAAAAGAATATATGAAAATTGCACTCACATAGGCTATAGTCTATCACCACTAACCATTATCACCTTCAAAATAACAAAAAAGCTATCAACTCCATAATCCCAAAATGTAAACAGTTAGACTTATAGGCCTACTGTAGTTTAGGGGCTTTGTTTGCTTTGTTTGTAACAGGTTAGGGAAGGATTTTTACACTTCTGCTTGATTTCCAAATTGAGTCCACAGGTTAACATAGAATCAGCTAAGCAGCTAACCTGTTTAGTTAGCTAGCTCCTTAGGCGTCTAGGCTAAAAAATGTGATACAGCTATCTATAAAAGCACTTGCAGTGTACATACATTAGTATTTAGTAATGCATCATTGGTAAAACTCAATCTTTACAACTTCAAAGAAAGCCTGCTGTATTACCTACCTCACACACTGTAGTAGGATGTCAGGGTTACAGCTCAGACTGTATTAAGCCCCCTCTGACATCTGAACATTCTAGAGGGAGTGTGGCTAAAACTGAAAACTTAAATGGATGGAATAGATGTAAGTTTTTAACAATGGGAATGAGTATTTTAAACTTTAATGTGTCACCGCTGGCAACAATTTACTTTGTCTTTTACTATCAAATACAGTTAACCTAACATAATCTAACCTAACCTAAAGGGTACATTGAAAAATAAAAAACAGGGACAGTGCAGATGAGATTGCATCAAAATGATAGCTAGATATTAGCCTGATTTATCGGCCCCTTGCAAAAACGCAGAAAAGATTTGTTAGCGGCCATACAATGCGTTTTGAATGTAACCAGGGTTTGAGAGGTAAATTCAAAATCTTATCAAAGTATTTGGCGGCACCCCTAGACTGTCATCACGACACCCACTTTGGGAAAGCCTGCCCTAGAGAGGGCACGTTGTCAGGGAGACTGCAGGGCACTGCATCTCATTTTCTTCACTGGGATTTTTTTCTCTCCATTGCAAGGGCACTTCATCGTGTTTTCTCACTTGGAAGGGCACCTAAGAGGGCACTTCATGAGTTTTTCATCAGAAAGGCACCTGTAGGGAACCTCAAGTTTATCCCATTGTAAGGGCACCTATATGGCACCACATCACATTTTATCCACTGGAGGGGCATCCATTAGGAAACTTCCCCACATTCTCACGCATGTAGGGACACCCTTTACAGCACTGCATCACATTTTATCGACTGGAGGGGCACTTTTTGGGACACTGTCATGTAGGGGCGGCATAGAGGGCACTTCATAACGGCACCCTTTTCCATTGGAAGGGCACCCATAGGGAACGTCAAGTTTAGACCATTGTAAGGGCACCTTATAGGGCACTGCATCACGTTTTCTCCACTAGAAGGGCACTCATTAAGACACGTTATCGAATTTTCTTGCTCTAGAGGGCACATCATCATAATTTATTGCATGAAGGGGCACCCTAGAGGGCACTCAATCATTTTCTCAATCATCTAGAGGGCACTTTAGCGACGCTTTTTCAACCATGCCCCCCCCCCCCCCCCCCCCCCCAAGTCCATAGCCATAGTGAGGTTTTCTTCTTTCTTTGTTTTACCATGCCATATGCATACTATAACTTTGTACCATACAAAATGTGTGTGTTTTTCCCCCACCACAGGGCTGGAGCGGGACAAGTTTGACAACAAGACAGTGACATTTGAGGAGCACATCAAAGAGGAGCACAACATGTGGCACTACCTGTTCTTCATTGTCCTGGTAAAGGTGAAGGACTCCACCGAATACACAGGTCCTGAGAGCTACGTGGCTGAGATGATCAAGGTGAGCCAAAAGCACGTACACACCCATAAACATACATCCGGCACCTCAGATGATAGTTTAGAGTTTAAGGTAAATGGGTTACACTGACTCAGTATCAGACTACACTGTCTTGGAGGTAATGTGATCCACATGCCACACGCAGGCCTCCATTTTCAGGAAATCACTGGGCTGCAGCTGGAGGGCAGAGAGTGCACTGTAGCTGTACAGCAGCCAGCTGAGCCACAGGTTGGTTGGTATGTAGGGAACATATAGGGCAAGAGACATGTTTGTCTACTCTATTACCAAAGACTACTTGATGGCCTTGGATAGCGGAGTGCATATTTCATCCTTCATATGTTCTGCATCTAAAAGCCATTGTGTGAAATTGCTGTATTGTGTGCCTTGGCTGCTTGCTGAGAGTGTGCTCTAGTATCCCCGTCTTAAAGCAAGGACCAACAAGATGGGTGTTTCCTTTCTGATCCAGTTTCTTGTAACTGTGATCCAGCAAAGTCAGAGTTCAACAGCCTAGGCCACTGAGACCTCAGACTTGTGAACGTGCTCTGGCTTGCCACACACACACACACACACCTCGATACAGTCATCTGTTCCTCCCCTCTAATCTCAACTGACGGAGATGCCATCCATGCACACTTGATGACACAAATAGACTGGTGCAGGCAAACAGGAAGTCAGTGAAACCAGACAGCACACGAGCCACTGCCCAAACCTCAGACTGATCAAAACATGATAAGCGCTAAAGGAAATGTGGGTCATTTGACTGGGAATTCCAGTACTGGAGGTGTTCAGTCTGAGGTCATTCAGTCTCCGTTGTTATTCTTACAGGAGCAATGCCATGTGAGTCTGTTCCACCAAAACTCACATCGCAGACCAGTTACATTTAAACACGTTGCTACTACACACTCAATTGGCTAACTTTAGTAGCACTGTCCTATTTATTTGCATTACCTTACCCTCTGTTACAACACACCCAAGTCTTTGCTGATGGCGCTGAGCACAGATCGAGGTCCACCTTCATCTCCCAGTGAATCCATATCAACACTTGGAAAACAAGTCAATGGCTGATGAGCTTTCCCTTGCTGTGATTGGTTGCCCACAGGAGCACAACCTGGACTGGTTTCCGCGGATGCGTGCCATGTCGCTGGTAAGCAGTGACGCAGAGGGTGAGCAGAATGAGATCAGGAACCTACAGGAGAAGCTGGAGTCCGCCATGAGGCTGGTGGCCAATCTGTCTGGACAGCTGACTGAGCTCAAGGAGCAGGTACAGTATATAACACTAAATCATGCACTCCCTGATTTCTCTGATCGATTTTCTTTTCTTTTCCCTCTCATTAATCATGATAGGCTGTCTTTGTTGTTGACAAAGAGCAAACACACACCAGTAGCCACTCAGAACCACCACATTTTTGATGAGCAGTTCCACTGGAGCAGTTTTAGGGGTTTGTTGCCTTACCCAAGGACACATTAGTACCTCATACAGGGAGAGAATGCTACAACTATCCAGTCACCAATTTTTCTTCTGGTGACTCTAACAAGCTTGCCTGAAGGCTAGTGCTGCCCCATAAATTACTATATTTTCTATTATTGCTGTGTATTAGCATAACACCAGAACTTATACACTGCCAAGGGACTAGAAAGAGATTTCTTGCTGTAATAATATCCATCCCGCTCTACTTTGGTACTTTGTTCATGCACAAGTTAAAGACGTACTACACCACAATGCACCTTGACAGCTGACCTTTGAAAAGGTAAACAAAAGTGATATCAAATCGTTCAATATTAAGGGATTTAGTAAAGCTTGAGAAGTCAGCTGGTCAATGTGTTACTCAGGATAGAGACAGAGAAAACACTGGGCGGGGTTCAAGGAATCAATACAAGCGTGGAATTTACAGAATTCATGGCTCATGGCAATGTCTGTGTAACAGATTTACCAATGTGCCACTTTGAACTGTTGAGTTTGTTCTGTGTCCCTGTGCAGATGACAGAGCAGAGGAAGCAGAAGCAGCGGATCGGTCTACTTGGCCATCCCCCTCACATGAACATCAACCCCCAACAGCCTGCCTGAGGACCCACAGTGCCTGAGCACCCAATAGTGCCTGAGCACTCCTGACGGTCTACCACATGCGTTAGACAGGAGAATGCCAAAGCACGTGTATACAGAATGTACGTCTCCAAAATGTATTTAGGTCGATGCCTGACTGTGTACTTCACTAGGCACTCCTCCAAAAAGTGTTTCTGAAGCTTGTGTGCTTCTGATGGAGTGTCTGTGCGAAGTGAACATTGTTGTATCTGAGTATGTTACTCATGGTCTGTAGTGTGGATGTGCCTGTGTGGGTGGAGTGTGCACCAAGTGCCTCAGGACATGAGAAGCCTGTCCTGTAGGTTTAGGAGATGAAAACACTGACTTAAGCATTGCTACCATTAATGCCTTTAATGCCAAAGTTCAGCCATTGTACCTGAGGGAGTATTCCTCTCAAGCGGCCTTGTACTGAGGCTTAAAGCCTCTCTGTTGCACCAGCAAACTCAGGTCACATTGGGTTTGAAGGTTTGTTTGAAATCTGTTGGGAAAACATTATTTAATGTTTTGCTTCTGTCTGACAGCAATAGGAATACTTCATGATATGCAATGTCTGAAAGAGAATGACTTATTTTTGGAATCTGTTATTTGGAATCTGTTATTTGCTTTTATATTTGAAATTATATTATCTTATATTTAAAATATGATGGAGAGAAATCATTTCTTTGAACTATCCTGAAGGGTTCACCATATTTTTCCATATTTCTAAATGCTATTATATAACACATAGTGTGGTATTGTTTTTTTTTTGTTTTTTTTTAACAATTTCTACTTGAGGGCATGCGCTCATCATTCTACTTTCAGAATTCTTTGTATTCTCAAATGAAGATTCTCAAATGATTCTAATCATTCCAGGACACTTTAGGTAGAGGACCTTTTGAGGGTAAATTTGAGTACAGAAAGATGCAAAAGTATTGAAGCTCGTTATCAAGGAAGATAATATGGACCTGTTAAACTCTTTCTCCACGTTATTTTGAGCCGTGACACTTATGAACCGAGCGGGGGCAAATTGTGTGATTGCTTCACTCTGAGGTCATTGGGAATTCCATGTATTGGTTTATGGGAGTGGTATGGAGTCACATTGGAAGGACAGAATCGAATTTGAAGGATTTGAGGAGCAAAGTTAAAACTGATTTGAAAGTATGGTATCCATTTGTTTGATATGTCTGCACTGAATTATTTAATCTTCCCTTAATTCTATTTAGTCCTTCAGCACTGATACTATAATTTTCTGTAGCACCTGAATGAATGTTACCTTTAGTCTAGTAGTCACTTTGTAAAAGATCTCCATGAGAATGACCACATGGTTTTAGTCCATGTAATGGAGGGAACTAATAGAAGTCATTTGGAGTGCTGCTTGACCAAACTGAACTTTTATACTAATATGAGGTTTTGTGTCTGAAATGTACATTCCATTCTTTGGAGTCTATTTAAATAAACAAGTGTGTAAGAAATCTAATGGTGAGCGTTACAGACTATCTGCATCAACAAGGAAGTCAAGACAAAGACCATAACAAATGTGAGAATAAAGGTATTGAAGCCGTTGACAGTCCTCCAAGTCATTGCCACGCAGCTATCAGGGATGTGATTGGGTTATGACGGATTTGCATGAATCACGTGGGTCTCTTTTTTTTATTTTTTATTTCAATTTGTCTAAAATGACGGAAATCCGGCATTTGCCAGAAAAATAACATATATGAGCTACATTTGATCCCTCAATGTGTATCATATGATGCATTTAACTGCTTATCCAATTACAAGTAGAGTGGTGCCATTCATCCCTGGTGCTGCCCACTCCAGTCGGAGCTGAATGGAGAGGCTCACACGTAGGTGATTTCGGGGAATGCCACCAGATGAACTGTGAAATCTCATCTGTAGGCCCTCTAAAAATGAGGAAGTGCACTTCTTTTCTAATTATAAAACAATGTTTCATGAGGAAATATGCTAGTTATGCTGGGAACATAAAGTTTTGCACTCGGGGACATTTGTACTTGGGTTTTGCATTTTGGATTTGATCACAGGGATATGTGTGCTCTTCTGAAGTTTAACCGAGCTGCCTGGCCTGTTATTATTTCAGACATCTCTCAAGTCAACACTGCCTGTCATGTGAGTGTTCTCTTACTAAGGGCTGATATTCCTGAAGTATATGGCATGCACTTTGCAAACAAAGAAGATTTCATTACCTCACATGGCAGTCTTTGAAACATTGTAATTGTGAATGAAACTTAACATTATCATATTGTAAATGGGCTTTGTGATTATTTAACAATTCAGTGTTTTGTGTTCAAATTATAACTGTGTTATAACTCTTACTCTTACCCACCTAAACCATAATGTCAAACTGAGAAACAATTATTCAATCCACTCAGTATTGATGGCTATGGTTTATGTGAATATGTGAACTATTGTCTAGCAAGAATAAACTAAAAATGTGTTTGCCTTTATGCTAAAAACAAAACCAACAAGTGAAGAAGTGAAACAAGGTTATCAGTCAGTTTTTCTAAACTAAATCAAACACTAAGAGTGTTTAATTGTATCACATTTGCCCAATTCATGTTCAAGGGGCTTTCCATCGTTGTCGTCTCCATTCCCAGTGGTTATCTAATTACATCAAGATTAGATCACTGTGATGTGTGTGATGATAATTTCTAATTACTGAGTCCTAGCCCTTTCTATGTAATGCACTACATTCTTGGAATTTTCTTGAAGACCTTTAGTTAAATGAATTTATGTGTGTAATAGGCGACGGGTGAGCCTTTTGCAGCTTTCTTTTAGTAAGAATGAGAAAAATAGTAGGTCTAAGAGGCCTGAAAGAAGAACCTCACTAATTGTGAAAAGAGACTGCAAGATTTCTTGCAGATTCCTTAAACCAATTATACAGAAGTTTAACCAGGGATATGCTATATTGTAACATCAAAGCCAACTTCTCAGAATCTGTCTGCTCTGACGATATGAGAACAGCCATGACAACAAACAAACATTTGTTTTTTTTTCCATTTTGTATTATTATACAGTATTTGACCAGGGATGTTTCTGTGGTCATATCAAGGGTTCATTGCAGGATTTAATTTGGGAGTGTACAGATTAATGCCAGGGTAGCCCAAACTCATGCTTCCCTAGCTATGGGAAGAAAATTATAAAATCAGCTTCTAAATATTTCTTTCTAGTGAGAAGGGAATATAACACAACTTTACAACAAGGGACCTTGCAAAGGGGCTGTTCCCTAGTACAGCCAGAATGTGTCTTAGGGCCGTTTCATGCTCAGAATACCTGTGTGACACATCTGACAGAAGAATTCTTACCTCTACACATCTGATCAAATCAATTCAACATTAGACTACTTGAAGTCAAAGTAGGCCAACAACAGTTGTTCTGCCAAGTTGTATAGGCTACTGCTTGGATGAAGGCAACAATGTCTTTACATCTGCCACTAATTGTCAAAAATCACACTAATCTCTAGTTTTCTAAAAACCTTCAAAATGCAGGGGAATTGCTCGCTCATAGCAGATTTTGTGTGAATATCTTGAAAAGGAAAATCTTTGAAATTAATAAATCATTCCAAAAAGACCTTAAGCATGAGTTCCTGGTGGTCAAGTTATTGTTGAATAAGCAGCTGGATATTTGCTGTTTCCTCACATGTGATTTCCAGGGAAGGTCTTGAAAGGCACATGGCCAGGTGGAAAATGGCTAGAGGGAAGGGGGAACGGTTACTCAGCTCCAGAGTCACTCCATCATACAATCACATAATAAATCCTACTATTATGGATATACAGTAACTGCTTCTAGTTTCACCAGGCAATACCGGCAATACTCTTGAGTTTAACTGGCAGAGGGACACTTTATGGATGTCAACGGGACTGATGAGAAATTTACAGTCTGTGAGCCGCTGACTGTGACCCAGTCAGCCCTAATTCCTGTGAGCGTCTGACATCCACTATTAAGGTAGACCTATTATAGGGTATTACAATATCCTGTATCAACCCTTATGAAAAATCTATATAATATTCCTATAGTATTCTTATAGGACCTTATAGTGTCTGTGTGTAATGAGTTTATTGAGACCTTATCTACCTGATTGCATTTTTATCTCATATGTTATCACTGTAATAATCCTGTAGGGAACAGTGTGTCTGTGGTACTCAATAGAGAGTTTAGAGGTAGGCTATCTTTATATTATTTTAACTATCATTACAATATTCCTACAATATCATTATAGAATAGCCTACTATACCGTTTATAGATTTGCTGTGTTATCTGTATAGTATCCTAAAAATTTTATAGGGTGACTACAGCTCTTTTTCGTAAGGGAAACTATTAGGATGAATATACTATCCTGTGTCAATATTTTCTTTTTTTTTCTCAGCCTTTCCATTTGGCTAGGACAACAAATTATTATTAAATGTATTCAAGAAATCTGCATGAAAAGAACAGGTGTACTGTGTGTGCAGCCTGCGGCGGGCAGGTGCAGCAGCCGTGTGCAGGATCTGGATGAGTCCTCAGCGCTCAGCGGGCTCCCGGGCCATGAGGAGATCAACGTGACAACCGGTGCCGCCTCATGACAACAAACACGGACTTCACACACACACACACACACACACACACACACACACACACACACACACACACACTCTGTTGCACACACAGGTGCACGTGGTTCTCCCTGGCGGTAAATAACGCCGTGACCAGACTTGTAACTGGAGCCCACCTGCATACTGCAATAGAGCAGGACATGGGAGCCTAGATTTTTTTATATGTGATATGCTATATCTTTTGGAAATGTGAATTGCAAAAAAAAAAAAATCGAATAAAAAAAGTGATTCTGCAGAGGAGCCACAGTCCACAGCCTGCTTGCTTTATCATATCATTTGGCTTAACACAATCCTATCAGTGTAATAGCCAATGTGAATATTTAGATAACCTGTTAGGCCTGTCCTTGATGGTAATTTATGTAGAGACTACTTTTTAAATCTGTTTTGGAGGAATAAAATAAAATCAAAACTACAGACATATTGGATAACAGCTCTTCCAAAATGTTCTCCACTGAGTTCTTGGCTACCAGAAAGCAATAGTTTTTTTCAGAAGGCCTCCCTTTATGCCACAACCCCCGACTGCCCTAAACCTAATGATCTGTATAATATTCAATGATGTTGCTATAGGGACTGGTGTGTTTGTGGTGCTCAAGTGAGTTTATTGTGACTTGATGGTATTTTCTAGCTCTTATGAGATAGAATACCGTAATAGGCTATATAGCCTACTGTACTATATTATAATAGGCCTATTCCTATAATATTGCTATAGGACATTATATGGTTAGGAGTTTTACTGTGACATTTTTATTGGGACTACAGTAGTTCTTTTTGGTAAGGGGACGTATAGCCCAAATAGTGTGTATATTCTGAAAAAAAACTTGGACCCCTTACATAGACTAAATTAGCCTACTGATAACTAGCCAGACATTATTATTGGGTCAATAGTAATTATTAGAGGTAGGTCACCAAACTATCAAAAGTCTGTGCCGTGCGCCATTTTGTGCCGGGTGGGCGTGGTTTCCACACCATTTAAAGCTGGCACATGGCCCGTGCTCGTGCCGCTCTTGCCTATCTGAAAGTTTGGCAATATTGGGGAGGGGTAGGCCTATGTGTAGTGGCCTATGTGTAGTAGCCTACTCACGGAGAGTGATGACGGTTAGGTAAACAATTCGAGTTTGCACAGTTTGGTACCAAAACATAAGTGTTATTATCAGTGTTTCCATTAGGCTGCTTTATTTAGAAATAAGACATGTTGTTGAATATAGCTACTATAGCCCTACTAGTCAGATTATGCTGAATTTAAACGAATTAGGCTACTACCCCTGATGCAGCAAAGAAGCGCACCCACTGGTCTTGGTGGATGCTTCCCTGATGTGTTTTTTTTTTCTCTCTACCCTGATCTCTACTTTATGTTATAATTATTAAAAACACTACACATGTGCACTCACTTACACCATACCGTACCATACCCAACTGCCGCCCATGCACCAAGCCTGTTGCACCTCGGCACTGGTTTGCTGCCAGCACGTTCCCCCGCCGTGGCGCGCGGAGCCTTGTTTCCATACACTTCAGCATGGTGGTACACGGGATCCGAGACGAACCGCCCTCCGCTCTGACGTGCGTCGCTGTCCGCCCACTGAGGCGCCTTATCTGTAGAAAATGGGCCGTCCCTCCGCCGAGGATACAGCGCCGTTTAACACGTGAGCCTCATGTGACAGAGGTAGGTCAGGCTGAGCGGAGAGTCAGAGGGTTTATTTAACACGTCGCTCTGTCCTCCCCCACTTTCCCAACGCGCCACCAAGAGGGTTACCTTCTGCGGCGGGACTACGGCTGGGACTAACTTAAACGATTAACCTTTACATTATAGAAAGAAAAACAACTAGGCGTGAAATAATGATAAATTGACCGTTTTGAATATTTTTTTTTTGCGATTGAAACATTTCAACGCATTTCAAAGATAAGTGCTTTACAACTATTTTTTTTAACCGCGCGCTAATAAATGCATATTTGTTAGTGACTGCATTGGAAAAGTACCTCGACTTTTGACTGCTTGACTGGAGTAAAGAGAATGGAGCGAATTCCAAGCGCGCAGCCACCTCCTCTGTCCAAACACCAGACGGCTGATCTGTCAGACATGCAAGGGTAAGTTGAAGTTTGGAAAAATGCCTTTGCCTCAAGTAGGCTACACTTCTTTATGTTATTCATTTTAATATTAGCCTACCTTACACGGCTTCCCCCGACCATTACCTCATGGCTCACAGTTGTGCTTTCTTTACGTTTCTTTAGGATGGATTTCCCGATGTATGTTTATAAGCCCAGGCGGGGAATGAAGAGAGGCGAGGAAAGCAAGGTTCGTTGATATTGTGTTAATATGTTCTGAATATTGGCAAGTTATGTTATAGCTATAGAGTGTTGAATAAAGGTGTAAATATCAAGGAAATTAGGCTGCTATTTTCTGATGGTCCCATAAGTGGATGACCTATTTTCTGCTATGACATAACTCCTGGAGTCCTCCCTATCAGTGTGACTGCTGCTGATCATAAAGAACTACCAGCTGAATTTACTTAACAATGGTGTTATTCTTGCAGGAAACCTACAAGCTGCCTCACAGACTTATTGAGAAGAAAAGACGTGACCGGATAAATGAGTGCATCGCTCAGTTGAAAGATTTATTGCCGGAGCACCTGAAACTCACGGTAAGTTCATATGTGGGAGTGATAATGTGGTCGACAGTAGTTCATTCACCGCCTTTAGTGGCATGCACCATCGAGTGGCTATCTAGTGGTATTACATCCTCTCCACTCAATGCGTCAGCAGCTCTGTATGAATGACTTAGGCCCATACTTCAAATAAATTTAGGTTATAAAAATAACCTAAAATTCAGTGTTGTCAGCAAATAAAGTCCGTAATATTGTATATATAATTACTACACAAGACAGTGGATATGATCTCTGAAATACATCTTATTCCTTATTTTAGACACTTTTATTAATGATGGTTTTTAGCTGATGTTGCTACTGCTGTGGTGTTGTTGATCATGATGATGTTTGGACAGCCAAGTGTGACCTCGTGTATGTGTAGAAGAGCTTAGTTGCTGTGTGTTATATAAGAGATGAGGATGTGCTGACAGAGTGTCTCTCCTTTAGACTCTGGGCCATCTGGAGAAGGCTGTGGTTTTAGAGCTTACGCTCAAGCATGTGAAAGCCCTCACCTCTCTTCTGGAGCAACAGCAGCAGAAGATCCTCGCTCTGCAGAATGGCATGCAAATTGGTGAGCTGGAGATCACATGCACGCATACACACACACACACACACACACACGCTGAACAGGATGATTCTGTTGGACAGAATGCAAATCACTGAGCTGAATACACAATGACAGGATTATGCAGAACTGCATGCAAATCAGTGACTTCAAATATAGCCCTTTGCTGTTGGAGGGGAAATGCCTTTCAAACAGTCTTGAAGTGGTATTGGAAATAGGACCCTTTATTGTATCAAGTATAATAAAGGGTCTGTGGTTGAAGACATGAGGGGGAAATGGCACTAAGAAGATTCAACATCATGATATCTACATCAAATATCACCTTCATAGAGGTTTTCACAGTATTTGTGGTCATGGGAGTTGCAGTGTTTCTGACTGTGTGTGTGTGTGTGTGTTCTCGTTACAGACCAGCCCCCTGTCAGTCAGGAGAAGTCAGAGGAAATGTTCCGCTCTGGCTTCCACATGTGTGCCAAGGAGATTCTGCAGTACCTAGCCAATCAAGAGGCTGATGGAGAGCTCACGCCATCCCACATGATCAACCACCTTCACAAGTTGGCTGCAGAGGTTCTGCAAAGTCCCCTCCGACCCTGCACCCCCCTCAGCCCCCAGCCCGAGGAAATCCCTGCCCACCACCAGCACCAGGCTCACAAGGAGATCCCCACCAGCTTACCACCCAAACCCAGCGAGGGCTACGGGAGGAACTGTGTGCCTGTCATCCAGCGGGCGTATCCCCCACCAAACAGCGAGCAGAGCGGCAGTGACACAGATACAGACAGCGGCTACGGAGGAGAACTCGAGAAGAGCGAGTCCAGAGCGCTGCAGGCACGGCAAGACTACTACGGTCAGGAGAGCCAGCTGAAGAGAGCGCTAGGCGAGAGGCAGGGCTCCGGCATCAAGCAGGAGGGCGATGAGCCGCGCCATAAGCGACCCAGGGTGGAGTCGTCCGAGGATGAGCTGCTCTCGGGTGGAGAGTCGTCTACCTCGTCCTCGTCCAGCGGCTACAGTAGCTACATGAGCGTGTCCCCCCACCAGCCACCTCCTCCGCATCCCCTCTGCATGCCTTTCTACCTCATCCCACCTTCTGCTGCGGCCTACCTGCCGATGCTGGAGAAATGCTGGTACCCAGGGGCCATGCCCATGCTCTACCCTGGCATGGGAGGCTCCGCGTCCGCCATGCCCAGTGAAAGACTGACTCCTTCCCAGCTCATGTTGTCTCCCAGGGGCGGCTCCCCGGCCCCTGCTATGTCTCAGACCCCCATGGACTCCCCTGCCCTCCTACAGGCACTAAAGCAGGTACCACCCCTCAACCTGGAAACCAAAGACTGAGAGATGTGTAGGTGTAGAAGATTACCCTGTTCTACCCAGCAGGAGAGACATTAGTAGAAAGGAGAACGCGACCGGGACGTCCCATAACCCATCCTCATTCCTCTCCCCGGTTCTTTAGCCCAGAGGTCAAACCGCAAAAGAGACATCTAGAGATGATCAAGGAGAGAGGGAGGAGGGAAGCAACATCCATTCACACTCTGCTGAGGAGGACAGCAACGCAAAGCAACTCAGCCCTTCCCTTAATACTCAATGGTATTGCTCAGTGCAAATGTATCACACTCAACTGGATCTGCCCTACACACACGCACACACACACACACACACAAACACACACACACACACACACCCTTGGTTGAATGTAAAGGAAGAAATGTTTTAGATGCTGCTGTTGAAGTATACATACTGATGACACCGATGTGTCTCAGTTGTAGCTGTTGCCATAGAGACACACCGTCTTTGTACTCGTAGAAATTGTCGCACCAAATGTTAGCAGTAAGATTTCACCCAAAGTGTGCTACCTATGTACTCTAGGTCGCCATTACCATCACTGAAAATGCCCTCTGACCCAGCCCCTATAATGACACCCTAAGATACAAGGGTTTCCTCAAGAGTGTACAGACAAGAGCAAGGGTACACCCATTCATGGATGGAGGTAGGGGTCGACACATGACCACACTGAATGAGAAGTCTGTCATTCATTGACAATTACAAACAGTTGAGATGGATTTTCTGTAATTATTGTTAATAGACTTCTTGTACATCTCTATTTTTGATACCTGTTCTAGCACTCTGTCCAGAGGGATAGAAGGAGGGCAGAGTGTGGACAATGTTTGTTGTATGCTCAGATACTGTGTACATACTGTAGCACTGTGCTGGACCTGGTCTGCATATTCAACATCTGTTTCTGCTCAAGTCAAACCTGGTGTTTGTTCTTGCTGTTGCCTTTTACTTGTGAAAAGCTGATAAAACTCAGATGTTTATTCTCTGTACTTCGTATGAATACTGGAGTCAAAGGAGTGGAGAGAAGAGAAGTGAATGTAAAAGTTTTAACAGAAGACTAGTTTTCTATAGAAAGAGGTACTTGAGATTTTATATTTTGGGACCTACAAGAAAGATGTTTGATGTACATATTTTGTCTATAAATGTTGATATACATTATATAAGCGTATTAATAAAGTATTTTTTCCCGTGGAAATCTGGTTTGATCATGTGTGTGTATGCGTGAGAGAGAGAGAGAGAGCAGTGAAATGTAATCTATCAGGATCAAGTTCTTTTACTGTGCCACAACATCCATGTCGAGGGAACAGTTATGTAATGGTAGAGCTGCAGCCGGGCCCTCTCCTGCTGGTTAACCGTCTGTGCCCACTACTACTACAAGTAAACACACATGCGCATACACAAACAGTTTCAATTAATCTCCTGAGGCAATAATCAGGATCCAACTGCATCTTGTCAACAGCCTTGATAAAAAGACATTTTCCATATTTCTTGCTGGCTGTGTGGGTTAGCAGTTTTATGTTTAGTACAGTTGTATTCAAATTTTAAAAAGGAAGTAAAGTTAAGAGATATGAAATTTGTTTTAGATCTGAAGATACATATAATTTTAATATCTGAACAGATGTTGTAATATTAGAGCTGATTACATCATACTCTTATTATGTACTTCATAAACTAGACTGAGTGCATACTTAAAAACGTTGCCTAGATGTTAGGGAAAGGGTCAACTCAAGATGTACTATTGCGGTTACCAGGAAAGCACTTGCCGTCACAAATGTTTCATTTCCCAAGAATCAATACTAAATGCTAAAGTCCCAGAACCACCCCTCCCTCTACACACTACGCACTCTTGGCACTAATCAGACTTATATTTACCAACACATAGAACACAAATAATACTTCTAAAAATGCACATCATGTGTTTCCCCATAAACCCCTTGCACCCTGATTTTCCTTTTAAATTCCCCCTAAGAAGCTTAAAAGTTAGAAAAAACATTTTCCATACTGTATGACGTCTTATACGTATTCTGTATCTGCTCATTTCAACACTTCATTGAAGCTGTAGTATACTTATATTGAGTGAAATACTCAAACCCAAGATGCCATTTTTAATGGCTCCATCATAACATCACATTTAAAAAAAATCTAGATGTCTTGTGCATCATTTTATACACATTTCCTTGTAATTCAGTATGACATATTTTTGGAAACCTTGGGATCTTGACTAGAATTTGTAAAATATAGTTCTGTGGGTTTGAACAAAGCTTGGCAGCTCAACATACGTCAGTTGGCTATTCAGCTATTTGGTAGCACATACAGTATAAATTTCTCTGATGCTGAAGATATCAGCAGGTTATCGTTTTCATTTCTACACTGACCCAGTTCACCCATTGTCCTCGCTCTGCTTGAGAAACTGTTTAAGCACATCTTGCTTCCTCCTGGCAAGGTATGTGATCCACTACCAGGTTCCAGTATTCTAAGGGCATTGCGTCATTCCAGACCAGTTGTTTGTACAGTTGTTGTTTGTTGCTTGTATGAAGACCAACGCCATGACCTTGCCCCTAAATGTCAAGTAAGTTAAGTAGGTGTTGCATGTCTTATTGCTGTGCCTTGAGACACAATTAGCATCAATCTATCTTGATTTGAATATTTGATGTGATTTTTTAATTTATGGGCGTATCCTAGCTTTTATTTGATCTAGTTTAACATTTTGCAATAGTTTATTAATACTATCAGTAGTTGATTATTTTTAGCTATGTAGTTTAGGCAGACATTACAAACAATACAAACTTGAGTTCCTTAAGAAAGTTGTAACAATAAAGTAAAAACATATGATGCAATATGTGGCAATTAATATGTCTATTGGCATCGAAATCATCCAGGAAAGGTCTACTAAATAGTCTACTAAGTCTAAGTAAGTTACTTTCAGATTTTTACTTTATTGTTTAGAACATAAGTAAACTTGCCAAATGATGACTGGTTACCTGTCAAAGAGGCTGGTAGGGTCAGTTCATGAGCTACAGCCCAAGATTTACCAGCATGTGATTGGTGACTGGCAATTTTTTGGTCCCAGCTAGGCTTTGAATAAATGAGCTGTTAGATCACTGGGCTTATATTGCCACCTGCTGGGGAGGTAGAACACTTACAACCTGATTATTTGTCACTGGAGGAGATGTATTTTTTTTCCTCCAAAGACGGAGCCAGTGATTGTTTCATTGTATGAAAATCTCCCCCTAGGCCCAATCTTGGAATGTTTTGCCACATTTAGAGAAATGTATGAATAAAACCTTCCAGTAATACAAAAGACAATTATTTGAATATAACTGAACATCAACACCATGGTGGTTGCTGTAATACTCACTCAACTTATCACTCAGCCACGAGCCAAAATAAAAGATTACTCAAATTTAATATTTTACTTCTAATATGAGAAGGTAATGCTGTTCATTAGGCCTCCAACACGAAAATATAAAAAAGTAACATTGTAACATAATTGTTGCTGACAAAACCACTCCACCATCTCCACTCTTGCTCAAATGCATTTTGTTTGCTCTTCCTTCTTATACAAAATAGAGATCTGATACTGCACCAAACATTACCTTGGCTCAAAAATTGTAGAGTTCAGGCAAGGTAGGAGGAACCTGCACACCTTGAATACAGGCAAGAAATGCCAATAATGGACAAAAACACGGCGAAGCTGGTAGCAATGATGATTTCACTTGGTGCATTTTGAGCACCTTTGCTTTTGTCCATCTTTAATATGATTAAATAAGATCATCTTTTGCTACCAGCCACGCTGTCTTTTTGTCGATTACTGGTATATTTTGCCTGTATTCAAGGTGTGCAGGTTCCTCCTCTCTTCCTTCTTAACATCCAAAACCACTAATGTTTATGCTCCCCTGTGCCACCACCTTTATATCTGGCCATGGTTTGCCTATGAGAGTTGAGAATGAACTGGTGCCTATGGAGGCTGGGATGAGAGGAAAGGGCTGGGCAGCGACTGGCAACTGCTCCAGCCACAATGTTTGGGCGCAGACTAAAGATCTCCAGGGCAGGGAGGGGACCATGGAGTGAAGGAAGGCCCCGGTTAAGAGCCCTGTGCTGGGGTTCAAAAGCTGTCCGAGGAAGGTAGGGCCTGGAGCTCTGTGACCCGAGGACTGGGTTGGGCTGGGATTTGGAGTCTGACATGCTGTAAGGGGGGCTAAGGGAAAAGGAAAGAGTTCTGGAGACCAGAGGAGCCCCGCTGCCACTAAGACTCAAACCCAGACGCCGGGCTTTCCTCTGTGGTTCAGTGTGCACCACCAAGGGCTGCTCAGGTGCCAAACTGCGGCAGGACCTGTGACCAGAGGACGTTTTCTGGCCCGTTCTTCTGCCCTCACGCTCCCTCTTAGGAGAGGCTGATAGCAGCTGCCTCTTTTTCTCTCCAACAGATTGGTTCTCCTTGCCTGAGTGGCGACAAGCTGAGGCTGCATAAGGCTTGTGACTGGATGATTTGTCTGTCCTTTCAACTCCCTCTGAAGATGATTGGACTGAAAGGAGCTGAGTGCTGAGAGGTGGGTCGGGAATGACAGGGTGTCTATGAGGTGCCGGTCTGGAGTGCCTTATGAGAGCTCCTTCCACCAACAGGTTCACTCCCACATACTGAGGCACTTCAACTGCAGCCTGGGTGAGGGATAAAATAACACACACACACAGCTGATTGAAACTGGGTTTGGTATGGCATCTATTGTCCTATGGAACTTCTATGGATAGGTTGATGTGTATATGCATTATATGTAGGGATGTTCCAACCTGTTTGTAGATGAGCTGGAAGCCCCCTGTGTAAGCACTAGGGTCAGACCGCCGGTCCAGCACAACCCTCAGTGTGTCCAGCTGCACAGCAGGGCAGAGGCGGGCAGTTACAGCTGTAGAACAGGCCATGGTGGGGCTGGCATTGATCTCCAGAAGCCAGGGCCTAAGATCTCTGCCCAGCATAAAGTCTGCACCGTAGAGCCCAAAGCTAGCCTTACGGCCCTCTACCAGGTCCTGGGCTGTCTGCAGGGCATGGATCACTGCCTGCTGCATCCCGGGGACCACCACCGCCCCCCACTCCGCCCCACGGCCCTGCCCTCGCAGGAAAGCCCGAAATTCAGAGCAAGACCACATATTGTCCTCCGGCACCCCTGGATGCCGGTCATGGGACGGCTGGAAGTGCTTCTGGATGGAGTTGTTACACAGGTGGACTGAGCTGAGAAAAAGGATGAGTAGGAAATGTGTCAGTTTTCTATGAAATCGGTACATTGAGTCCTATTTGTCCTAAACCCGGCTCCACAAACAAAGGAGATACACAACTCTTGAAATCTTTTTTTTTTCTTTTGTCTGACCCCCTTTCTCCTGCCTCCCGCCTGACCTGTCCAGGGTTTTTGTTGAGTAGGGCTGAGTGGAGAAGCGCAGGTAGCACTCTCTGTAGAACCAGATGGTCAGAGGGTTCCAGTCGGTGACAAGGAACCACTGACGGAGGTCAAACTTGGTGCCAAGGACCAGCAGAGGACGTTCCAGGTACTTCTGAACCACCCACTTACTGTCTTTAATCAGGGCTGGATCACTGTTCACCAGTGTCAAAATCTCATCCAGACGATTCATACACATTATACCTGCATGGAGATGGTCATAAACTTAATGTAACAAAGGAGAGAAAGAAGGCAACAACAGTGATCGAAACAGATCAAAATTATGTTATTGACTACAACAATTTCTAAATTGCATGAGTCTTGAATTATATCCATTGACAGGTGTTTTAGATGGCCTCCTAAACAAGGTATTCTGCTGTTGTGCAGACTTGCAGGCCAACAAACAAGGTGGTGTACCAGAGAAATTCCTTCATTATATTCAAGCTGAGGAAATCCTAAGAATTAGCATCCGATTTTCCCCACCAAAATGAGATTTTTCAAGTGTAGAAAAATATAAGAAAAAATAGCATTGTGCAGCCTTCATGGGGTGGAAGTAAAAGTTTAACACAGAGCCTAACAATACTATGTAACTATTACTGAGAAAGGGAGCCTCACCCCTTCCTCGTGACTTGGCCCCTGGTTTGATGATCCAGATGTTATGTAGTCCATCTGTGTCCAGCTGTGGGCAAACCTCCTGTACTCTGGTTAACATTTCCTGGCAGCGCTCCACAAAGGCACTGCTACCCTTGATCAATGCACCTTCACTACGGACAAACATTTCATTAGATTGCCAGTTGATTAAGGCTTAACTTGATGTAATTAAATCTTAGGGTAGCTACTCCAGACAGTTGTGTTGGCATCAGCTTAAAGTGTCCAGGCTATAAGGTAACACTTTATTTGGACAGTACAATTTCGATACTCAACTATCAGGTGAGATGAGAAAGGTAGATGTTCAACAAAGTCACTCACTTGCCTATTTGCTGCAACTCTACAGGCTATGTAACCCTGAGTTTAGCCTAATCATAACGCCAACCCTAACCCTGACCCCATTTGTAACCCTAATCCCAACCCTGACATTAACTCTAACCCAGACAATATGAATATCTACAGACTACGTTTCACACTATTGTAAGAATCACCTGAAACTCAGTAGACTTTTTAGTGACACATTATAGTCACTTGATAAGTTGAGTATCAGCATTGGACTACCCAAATAGTGTGTGACCCAAGAAAAATCATTCCAGCAAACCAGGAAACTCCCAAAAAGCACACTTACTGCACAACCAGGTAGTAGTCCTGCAGAAACTGTTCCCACTGCTGCTCTGTCAGGGAGGGGGGTGTTTCCACGGTGACATCAATGTCACTGTGTTCTAGAATGTTGAGAAACTCCTGACATACATGTAAAGCCCTGTCAATCATTCCTGGACCAACAAATGGACGTTCCATGTGTTCCCACTCTACCTGTTGTCCTGTAGAGAGAAACAAGATTGTATGTGTGTGTGTGTGTGTGTGTGTGTGTGTGTGTGTGTATGTGTGTGCTCCCTTTGATCTACAATGACCTGGTTATAAAGAGGGTCAATTATTATTTTTTCTGCTTGATAGGGTATGCCACTGTGTCTTCAACGCCAGTATTCTATGTCTCAATATTGGTTAGTGTTTTCAAAACAGTGATATTCAGTTGAAATGTTGCACAGAATAATAGTAGTAGTAGTATTTGTTTCATTCACATTGTCCCGCACTTCATATCCTTGACCTGGTAAAAGACTTTTGGATGTGCACTTTTGGATGTGCATTTCTTGTTTATTTTGGATCCGGGTGTTACCTTCAGATTCCACACAGACATTGTCCTCAGCTTTTTGTTCCTCTCCTCCATCCCTCCTCTGTCTACTTGTCTCAACCACATACTGTAGTAGGCTGGTGCATGCTGTCCTCCTGAAGTCCTCTTCAATTAGACAGAGAGGAGGAGAAAGAGACAACAAGGACACAGGTGAGAGGAGGTGTGGTTAAAATTATAACACATCACCAATAAAACAAAGACAATGGCTGCCAGGTCGACTCATAGAGCAGACCTATGAAGGCGTGCTTCTCATCCTCTGCCCCAAGCCTGTAGCATCTTGGGAAGAAGGTGTCAGGGTCTGCTGTATCAAACCACTGGAGGTTCCGCAGGTTCACACATAGCCCCACCTGAGAGAAACAGAAATATATAGGGAGAGACAGAGAATATTGATGGACATATGGCAAAAATTGAGCAACTGGCATTTTTGCTAGAAGAAGAAGAAGAAGTGTTGTGAAATGAGACCTTGGTGGTGAAAGTGCCAGCGTTTGCATAGTGATTAGTCATTTGGTCCTTCCGTAAGGAGCGACAGTCTATGGAATCCCGGCGTGTTGTCCAGTAAAAATAGGTTGTTTCATTTCGAACCAGGCGAGACTAGAATGAAATCAATGAGCCAAATGAGTCAGAATGCAGGGCATTATGAATAAGGACACGTGTAAAAACATAATGGGAATAGCAGAGTCGTGTTCATTTGCTTCCAGACCTTGTAAGATGTCAGTGTCAAGTTGGTCTGTTCTCTTGAACGTTATCTTACCATGAAGTCATACATGTCATCGAGGTTCTCCTCCTTCTCCCCTTCGTCCACTTTCTCTGAAAAGAGATGAGTAAAGAGCTGTGTGTGTGTGTGTGTGTGTGTGTGTGTGTGTGTGTGGACTTGTGCAGATGTGGGTGTAAATGGGTAGAGATCTTTGGACATATGTTGGTTGGATACAATGTATCATCTAATAGGTCTAGGGATATCTAACTAACACTCTGAAGTCCAAAGTCATTGAATGGACTAACAAACAAAATATGCAGATTTTTTTTAAATTTATTTAACCAAGAAGTCCCATTGAGATTAAAAATCTCTTTTTCAAGGGAAAACCTGGCCAGGACTGGCAGCAGCACAGATAAAAACAAATGGTTTCAGACAGACTACAATAAAAACAAATATAGGAACAGAACAGACTACATTAAAAGCATAGGATGCAAAATACAGCATATACTAACAAAATCTAAAAAGAATAGTCCGCTACACAGTTGAGAAAGTTGTTAATTAGAAAGAGTCACATTCCAATGAATTAGCCTCCAATTCTTTTACTTTGGATTAAGTAACTTGTTCAGATATGGAGATATGGAGCAATGGGAAAAACTTTCTGTTAATTGTGAAATTGTAGAAATGTCTTTTTGATGCATAAAATAAGACGCCTTTCAGCTTGCCAGTTCTACTGTGTAGAGGGTTTCAGACTATACCATACCCATTCTTGTTCAGTATTTCAATTATGCATGTACAACCAGTATGTTCTTTCTGCATTGTTTCAGATTAGTTAGATCCTACTGTATTATTCTAAGTGCCACAACTATGACATGAAAAGAGGATTCTGGGAGTCAACATTAACATCCAACCTCCAACAAGCACCTGCTGAAGAACCAAGAGCTCTACATCAGCATGCACAAACATATTTACCACCAATTGTGCACATATAGGGATAGCAAAGTAATTTAGGATAGGATGACTTGTCTCACCAGCAACATCAGCGCTGACATCACCATCATCGCCATCCTCTTCCTCATCGCCATGGCAATGAGGTACTCGCTGGACAGGAAGGGGCGAGCGACGTTCCACCCACCCTCTTGCCCACAAGGCAGCACGGATCACAGGATAGGGTCCCTGCACTGAAAACACCTTCCGCAACTGAGAAACAGGGGAGCAGGGATCAAAAGAGTCAGAAGGAACACACACAGATACAATCCCAGGAGGATTGTGGGTGAATGCCCGAGAGGAGGTACAGTATATCTAACTCTAAGGTCTGTATGTGTGATCACTTATTGTAAGTCGCTTTGGACAAAAGCGTCTGCTAAATGACGTAATGTAATGTAATGTAATGTAATGATCACCTTCACGGCTTTCTCCACCAGGGCCTTGGCTGTTCTCAGTCTGTCTGGGTTGATCGCTGGCAGGCTGGGCACACTGCGACGTAACCTCCCCTCCATTGGAGCCACTATGGAGTGTAACACTGAGTCAAATTTATCTAATTGCTCAGAAGAGTATGTGTGTGTGTGTATGTGTGTGTGTGTGTGTGTGTGTGTGTGTGTGTGTGTGTGTATGTGCATTCACTCTTACATGGCATATGTTGCATGCTGCCTTCTCCTAAGTTGATGAAGTGACGTTTTCTGCTCTCTGATCATAGGAGCAGATAATTATTATCATCATTATTTTCCACACCATCATCATAGTTATTCAATTAGATAGATAGATAGATAGATAGATAGATAGATAGATAGATAGATAGATAGATAGATACTGTATTAATCTACATTAATAAGAATCTAGATGTTTAGTCTTCCTAAATGAAGCCAACCATCAGAGACTAAAACATGCAATACATAATAGCCCACTCTGTAGTTAAGGAATAGACAGACAAAGCCAACTCTATAAATAGCATGGCACGTGGCACCTACTGTACTTTGTCTCTGTCCTGAAGGATGTAAATTGGGTCAAGCAGGCAGCTAAATCTGGAGAGAGCCTGCTACCCAGACACCTACCCAAGCGCCCACATATAGCCTACATAGTACGCACACACGCACGCACACACGTGCATGCACACAAAACACAAAAATCACAATGGAGACAAATGTCAATGCAATGTCGACATACTGCATGTTCTCCATAGAAACACAGCCACGTCTAGGCTGCATACTTCTTGCAACGAATGACCGTGGCTCTATGAAGCAACTGCCCTCTCTCTAACCCTGTTAGGCACGCATGGAAACTCACATTGTAGCCTAATTCATCTCAAAGAATTACTGGTGAGGTTTTACTATGAAAATTAACATACAAACCTATTTTTCCTCGTCTATGCGTGTATAGGTGCGCGCACAATGAATTCTCACTTGGTCCCCAGCAGTGCGCCCAGCCGCCTGCTTCTCACTTTCCCAGTGACCCGACCCGACTACTCTCTCCACTTGCGCAGTCCCGCCCCCGACATATTCCCGCAGACTGTTTATAGTCCCCATAACAACCGTACCCAGGAGACACAGGACGCCGCGCAGGCCGATGAAAAATCTACCACCTCTAGCCAAGCGTGGAGGAAAGTGGATCACTTATCTGATGCTATCAATTGCAGTCTAGTTTACAGTATATGGTGAGTGCGTGCATAAGAACATGCAATCCATTTGAAAATTAAAACAAAGGAGACCATAAACCATCATTTGTGTGGATATATATCTAGCAAGAGGTTATTCCCCCCCATCAATTAGTAGAAGTGCTCCAGTATTTTCCATGCAAATTTAACTGAATGCGGACATGGCTTCTTAGCAGACAGTGAGCTAGGATCTAGTCCAACTAGTTGGTGATAGAAAACCCACTGAGCTAAATTCAATCCAGTCTTTGACAATGGAGGGTGTGGACAGTCTCATATTCCTTTTGACCAAGAGATATCACGCAGAAGCACGTGTATGAGAGAGAGTATGCTATGTGTGATTTATCAGCTGTTCCATTAAACATTTTTATTGATTTCTAACAAACTCTACCTGTCTTAGGCAACTAATATCAGCAGTGCCAGAAAAACAATAAGGCAGTTCCCATAGGCCTATTCTAACGCATTACAGTTACTGTAAGACATGCAGGGCATATCCATTTAATTGCTGAGACTGTTTTTCTCTTTGGCACTTGTCCATCAGTGCTGCAGCCCATGGCCACGAAACTGCATTATCATGGGCATGATATCCTACTTTGCCGCCTACCACCTCATTTCACCAGTTTATGCTTTGCAATGCAATGGTGTAGGATGTCAGTCCTTTCTGAAAAATAATTTCAGTTTCTAGGCGCACAGTGCTGACACATTTTCCACAAGGTGGCATCCAAAGCTTTCTCAGTAAAGTCTGTTAAAAAAAAAAGAAATACTATCTCTTGGCTACTCCAATATCAAGCTGGAAGTTCCCATGAGTAGGCTATTTTTCTTTCACATTTTTTGTGCTGTGATGCTCTTAAAAACGCAGATTAAGAGTGTTTCTGACCATAGAACGTCTTAAGGTAGAAAAGATCATGAGGCAGCTTAAATTTGACTGCCAATGCTGATAAAATATGCACGCAATGATTATAACCACGATAAAATGTTTAGTAGAGTGAAAACACCAACTGCAAAAAAAAAATTCAAAAGACGTGAATTGCAGGCTATATGCCTAGTTTTCAGGCATAATTCAGGACTTTTTTTTTTTTTTTACACAAAATGGGTGACTTGTGGCTGTTGTGGCAGATATCTAAACTTCAGGGATTGTTGAACTGAGGAAGAAAAAGTGTGTGTGTGTGTGTGTGTGTGTGTGTGTGTATTTTGACACAAAAATTTTGACAAAAGTACCAAAATTTGTCTACTACAAATAGCAGTCATTTCAACCTCTATTACATTACAGACTTCATGAATTGATGTCAAATACAAGGAGTTCCATTACAATCTCAATACTGGGGTAAGTTGTTACACTAGCTGGGGTAAATTGTAACATTAAGAGGAAAGCGGCAAAAATTAAGCCCACACTATACAATTTGCATTACAGCAGCTTTATTAAAGAAATGAAATAACAGTCAATGTGTCAATGTGTCAGTGTGTGTGTGTGTGTGTGTGTGTGTGTGTCTTTGACTATGCTGATCCTTTTGAACTGAACCATTTTAACTTCTCTTAACTGTGCAGACATGTATGGGTTGTCTTTTGAACAAAATCAACTTAAATCTCAGTCAAACTTAAATCAAAACTTAATTGACTTGAAATGTGCTGTTCCAAAGAGTCACAGTAACAGTTTTTTCAAAAGTGTTACAACCATCCCCATTTCTATCTGTAGCATGGATGGAACACATCACGTTGCTTGAAAGACTGCTGTTTAATCCAATACAAGTTCAATCATTTTAACTTCAACACCATCAAATAATCAAAATAATCAAATGCTAATCAAAATTTTGATTGGTCCAAAAAATTACTTTATTACCTCAAAATCTGTTTTTTGGCTTTAAAATCTGCAGCTTTGCTTACACAGCCATGAAACTGCACATGTGAGATCAGGAAGGAAGTGTGTGTACAGTAGTGAGCATATGACTCTAGTTTATCCCTGATTGGTGTTACTGGTGCTGTTACAACTAACCCCATGTTACAACCATCCCCGGTCTCCCCTACAGCAAGCCTAATCAACCATAAACAACTAAGCATTTCTAAACTGGACAGCTCCATTAACACTTACATTTACACATACCTGTCAAAAGTGGCTTCCAGAGCCCAATGTGCGCTCTCTCCGTCATTCAAATCCTCCCCAAGACCTTCCTCCTCTATGCTGTGATTGTTTATCAGCCACGAAATGCAGGGGTGAAGCGTAAAGAAATGCAACACGACCAAAGATGCACCTAAGGTATGACGCTCTTACCTTAATGAATTGTATAGGCCTTCAGGTGATATTGCAATACATTGTATTGAGTTGATATTTTGGATTCTGTGTAGCAGTAGCCTATTAACAATTACACCCATTTTTTACCCATTCTCAATCTCTGACAGCTGACAGCTCTTGCTTTGTTGTTATATTGATAGTGATAGATCATACTTAATTGATTAAAGGGATTAGTCAGATCCATAATTTCTACCTCTTTGTTGTCTCACCTCACCTGTTCAGTATCCTACACTGCTGCATATTCATGTCTTGCTATTGAACACTGTGTAGCCTATGCATTTCTTGCTTGACCATATTGCATATTAAGTCATACAATCACACACACCTTTTACAAAATAAAATAAAAAAGTAAACATATTATAAAGTCAGCATAATATTCCTACAGCCTTAAGCTTTGGACAACCGGAATGCGGAGTGTGTTGTAGCTTACGAGCAACAAAAAAAAAGAAAGAAAAAGAAAAAGAAAAAAAAGAACAATTGAAACATGCATCCCGGTACATCTTAGCAGCTTAAACGTGAAACGTGTGACAGCCAAATTGGAGATGCTGTAGAGTGGAGTAGACCTATAAGCTTACAATTGTCTTGGCTTTATCTTGTTGTCAGTCGGCCAGCAGCAGTGCGTCGCAGCCTGTTGTGTCTCTCTGCGCCCTGATTGGCTGCAGTCGGTGTGATGCTCTCTGCATCCTGCTCTCCCAGCCAGGACCGGAGGGAGGGGAGCTGCAAGCGCGGACGTCAAATCATCATAACAGAACAGGGGACGGTTGTCATTTTCGCTGATTTCCTCACCTGGAGGGAGATGTTTGCTCTCACCATGACCGTAGAGGTGAAAATATCTGCTGTTGCCAACTCGTGACTGCTTCTTCAAAACGTCCTCAGACAACGTAGTGAGGCTGAGCACCTAGCAGCCCCCTGGAAGTCTCACCTTTACACTCCGTGAACACTGAGCAGGTTAACCAGAAGGCCAGGATCATGCCCACCGGAGTCAACGACCCCGAGAGCATACTGAGCTACCAGGTACAGTGCGCTTTAAATGTCTCATGCATCTCTGGCCGGTTTGTACTCAGGGTGGTGGGAACAGCCTATAGCCTGTACACAAGGTCCAACGGCTATAGCCTACAGCTTTAAATCCACTGCTCAAGTAAAGTCATAATTTGCTATTCAAATGATGTGCTGTTTCGTGTTAGTGGTTGTTTTATTGATATAAAGGAACACGCCCGGCAGGCCTGCTTTCTCTGGCACTGTGTTGCATTTTGCCCACGCCAGGATGAGCTTGCTACAAAATCAATGCAATGTCTTTTTTACTCCCGACTATTTTATAGAGATAAACTTTCTGATTATGTCGAATTAGTAAAGGTGAGCTTGTGGTGGTGTGACACATACGGGTTACTTACCAGGGTGATGCTTGATGCAGAGGGTATTGTTGATGTTGTTATTCTCAAGTACTGACACGTGCGGTAATTCCCGGACAGCATATCACATTGCAATGCACTGCTCATCATCGCAGAGAAATGTTTTCAGAGTTCATTGGCTGATTTTTCAAGCACGCATGGATGTGATCCACAGTGGAAAGTCAATGCAGTACTGTGACTATGTAGCCGATCATTAAATAAATACAGATGCATTGCAACACTGATCAATCCCATTTGGGTGCCTATAAAATGTCAGCTGTTCGCCCCAATGTCACAGTTGTGTAGGCAATAACAAGACTGGGAGAGGTCAGTGGGTTTTCAGCTGGGTCTCGCATAGGCGGCGTGTTATTTTCTCAATTACCCTCAAATGACCTTGACGCCATCCTTATGCCGTGCACCGTACAGCTTTGAGTGGGCTTGTCTACTTCATTAAATTTGCGGCAGCCGATCGTAGCAGCAGGGGGAGGACGGCACGTTGTAAAGTGAGATTTGAAGGGGAAAATGACATGATCGTTTCCTGCTGATGCATGGTCGATTATCAGAGCCTCGGTCAGCTGAGAGACATAGGGAGGTAAACAGGGAACCAGTAGGCTCAGTATAGAGAAGGCATACCAGCACTGTTCATTCAACAACAGGAATGATACTAGCAGGCATGTATGAATGTGCTTGAACGGTCTAGCCTAATTAAATGTAGTATCACAGGTGTAGCTGAGCTCAAAGGACTGAAATGTACCCAAATAGTTTCATGTTATCATTGTGATTGATTTTAATATCTCGTATGAAGGGAGACAGAGGGAGCAGGACCAGAGATGACCATCAGTGTCCAGGAAAGTCTCTAATGTGTTCAGACAGGTTTAAGGGGGAGGGGGAATGGTCTGGTATCCTTTTTGTTCTGTCCATGAAGAAAAGTGAAAGCAGATACTGTAACTACAAAAGGCCTCTAAGTATTTTTCTCCCCAACATATCAATTTACTTGTTACCACTAAGCAGGTGGTCCATGATCTTTGCTGTTCTCCCCATCTATTGCCTGCTGATGTGTATGTTGTTTGCAAAGCAGAGCAGATGTTTCCCAGAGAAAAGCACTTTACCTCCACCTGCCCCTGTAGAATATTGTGGTTATACTTAAGTGCTGTAAGAGAGTAGCAACAGGATAAATGTTGTTTGTGGGTTAAGCATCTGTACTGCTGTTGACTGCTTAGTCCAATTGGCTGTTTAGTTGCTGATGTAATCAACTCTGGGCCATCTCTCCCTCAAAAATCATATTATTCCACTAATGCTGTATTCTCCCCATACTGTGTGATTCAACAAGTAGATGGGCGCTCAAACCATGGGCTGATTGCATAACACAGAGTGGTTTGGAAACCAAGAGACCCAACCAAAGCAAACCAAAGAAAACAAAACCATACCACACTGTACCATAGGCTGCCATACAGTACTGTACCATACCATACCTTACCACTTCACACCATACCATAGTTTTGGAAATACTGGATGAAAGTGGCATTAATTCATATCAGGATATAGTTTTGATTTAGGTAGAAATGAGTATGAGATATTCTGTGCTTGCATGGATTCCGATTTGCCTCATGCTTTGCATCTATCTGCTGTCTTTAATGTCCATGGACTGTCTGAAAACCAAACCAAATGCTGAGGGAGGCAGCGTCAAATGATGTGTAGAGGATCAGACCTGAGATTGAGAGACTGTGATTTCAATTCCCAGCCAGGTCATAACTCACAGCACTCCACATCATAAGATTGCCCCCGTAAGGCCCTTCAACACAATCTATTCGCTTTCACTTCATGTCACAGCTCCGTTTTCCAGTCATTTTTACAGCAGCTATCCTGTGTCCCTCCTAGTAAGCATTCATTTTAATCAATTTGGACACAAAATGTTGAGAGAGAGAGAGTGAGAGAGAGAGAGAGAGAGAGAGAGAGAGAGAGAGAGAGAGAGAGGGACCCATAGTCCCCTATCTTGGGAATGCATGTGTATTTTAAATGGCAACACCATACTTTTTGAAGAAACCTCTGAAGGATAAGTGTGTGCAATTTTATAGATCTGAGTTTTGACTCCCTTCAGTCCTTGCTTTTTGGTTTCAGAATATTTTTTAACATCTCATTGGATTAATTCGGTATTATATATTGCAAGAAAGTGAAGGAGAGACACTGGGTTTAGTGGGACCGTATTTATGCTGAAATGTTATGTTGCACCGCCTCAGTGCTCAGTATACTGCATGTTGTTAAGTCGTCTTTCAGCCACAAACCCAACCAAGGCCACAGTGGTCTTTGTAGACAGAGAGCACTTAGAAAATAAGAGATATGGAGAGACAGAAATAAATTTGTGGCACTGAACAGGGTGTGAATGACTCATGGGCTGTCAAAGCAGCTTCCCCTTTTGTCCCCTCTCCTCCACGTCTTACCAACTCTCTCCTCTCCCTTCTCACATTACCACCGTTCTCCCTCTTTTATCCATTCATGCGGTCCCCTCCTCTCTGTGAAGCGCTGTAGCAAAAGTTCTTAGCCTGTGTCTCTACATCAGAGCAGATTAGCGATGGTGCGATGCTATGTAGGGGCAGCAGTAGCCTGCAGCTCTCAGACACAAAGCCCAGTCTGGAAGTGACAGGCCCAGTTGTCAGAGTCAGGATCTGTTGCCCCGCTGTCAGTTCAGGGTGCTGCTGGGAGTGGAGGAGAGCGGGCAGCAGCTTAGAAAGAGGAGGAGAGGTGGTGGGTGAGGAAGGGCGAGCAGAGAAAACTAGGAGACTGCTGGGAAAGAGAAGGAAGAGAAAGGTTGAAGAAATGTTTTGTGAGAGGTGAAGAGGTCGAGGTCATTGTAACTGTGACAATGACTAATGCCATGGGAGAGTTTCAGAGGCTTTCTCGACTGACAGCGCAGGTGTCCATCATGTCAGCAGTCACAGACTTCTCGAAAGACTCACTTGAAAAGAAGCTACAAGCCTTGCTGGTGAATCGTGTGATGCTCTTTTGCAAAAGTACCATTTGGTTTCTCACAAATCTTTTTACTCTCAATACTGTTCTCTTTACCGGTGATTTAATGGTCATGTTCATACAGAGCGAAATCCTCTCTTGATAAATTTGCTCCAGTGACTTCTAGTCTGTGGGCACAGATATCGTTTCCTGCTTCTCACCTCTGAGACTGAGCCTGCTCTGCTGAGTGGCTGTGATGCATCGTGTCAGTTATCCCCCTGGATCTCAAGCCTCATTAAAGTCATCAGCAGCCTCATCCCTCTAAAGTCAGCTCCAGTCACATGACATCCCCCTCTCCGTAAACCTGATGGAGTGAAAGGGCGTTTTGCCGCTGTTCATCGATTACCCCGCTCAGTCAGGAGAGTGGGACGCAAATCATTGCTGCTCTATTTGTTTAGGATGAAGACCAGTTCCATTTTGTTTCCCTATGATGCACTAGATTGACAATACCATCTCATATTGCATAACGTTGCTGTCAGGGGAGTGAGTTCTTTTAGGAGTTACAGTACAGCTCTGTCTTAACATGGCCTTCACTGGGCTGTAAAGTCGTGAAATCAGCACACAAAGGAACATGCAAGCGTTTATTGCAGATAAATAGATCAAAAAACAAAAAACAAAGGCATGAGGTCTTAAAGCAGCAGCAGTGTTACCTTCAGATGATTTCTCTTGTCATTGTCACACTCTTCAGTTACAGTTTGCATATCAATCAATGACACATGAACTTGAAAATAAAAAAATGGAGTTAAGAAAAAGTTTTAACAAATAGCGGGAGATTTCTATTTAGAACCCTGGAGGTACAGTAGATAGTTTCGCTTGCAGGACGAAATATACTCACTGTTATCAGCAGTAGTGGAATGGTGTCTTTGTGTGTGTCTCTGTGTGTGTATGTGTGTGTGCGTGTGTGTGTGTGTGTGTGTGTGTGTGTGTATGTGCCCTTTGATCTACAATAACTGGGATACAGTACTAGGAGGGTCAGCTGGGGGTTTTATCAGCCTCATAAGTAGGCCACTGTGTATCTGACTGTAATATTCTATTGTCATGTCAGCCTACAGGGATCTAACAGCCTTCAAGGACAATATGCCATACTAGAGAATGCATCTCTTGTTTTTCTGATCATTAAAACATAACTAAGTGTGCCCAAACCCTTCATGACATGAAGGAAGGCCAAGTGCCAAAACATAACCTGAGAGATGCTGATTATGTAGAATTGCATCAAGGTTCCAAGGTTTGTTTATCATCAAGATAAGACCTTAGACTAAAACAGAACTAAAGCAAAACATCTAATTAGTTGTATGTTTCTCTTGGTAGCTGAGAGTAGAATGCTCTTAGTTATCATGTTTTTCCCTGAGTAAACTAATGTGACGGTATCTTCAGTCCTTCAGTTATAATAATCCAATACAATCATGTCCTTCTCCACTCGCACCCAGTCACAAGCCAGACCCACTGTCCATGTAGGTCTCTCATGGGTGGTTAGCACTGATAAGCTTGTGAAGGACAGAAACTCAAGGACAGGCAGCCATTTTGGGGCCAGCAGTTGACCGCTTTGATGGTGGGGTGGCAGTAAGATGTGTGGAAAATTATTATGGAGTCACGCCCTCCCAAGCACTGTGACTGTTACAGAGCCAGAGGACAAGAGTGAAGAAAAAGGGGGTGGTTGCCAGGAGATGGAAGCATGAGGTAGCAAAGCATAAATGATTTGCTCTGTCAGTGGAAAATCACGTACACATGCACACTGGAGTGGTCACACACACACACACACACACACACACACACACACACGCACACACACACACACACACACACACACACACACACACATGCAGTCTCTTACCAAAGTAAGCAACGCTTCAAGTGCCATGTGTGCTTTTAATTAGCTGAAGCACTTAAGGTGACACAAGGAAGGTGAGTGGTGAATAGCAGAGAACCATTAACCTGTTAGAAAAACACATACCTGCATGATTTTGCTATTAAGGAGAGAATGCTATTTAAACTAGGGGCACTAATGAACTGTGACCAGGATGGACACAGGTTGACCATGAATAACACTCTGTCAAGAGGAGCAGTGACTCAGGAGGAGGTGGATATGTTGCTGAACTGAGCTATTGGACAAAGGATGATCTAAAATAATCACTAAATGGCAGAAATCATGTTTTCTGTCATGTCATATTTCCTGCTCTCTCAAACAGTCTCATCCACTCTGTAGCTTATTGAACTGAATGGGCAACAGGATAATGTTTGTCCTTCCCTTTCTCTATGCACCAAAATGGATTCAAACAAATTGATGAGATCTCACGGTCTCCTTTCTGGGACAAAGAGCTTTTAGTCTCTCTCTCTCTCTCTCTCTCTCTCTCTCTCTCTCTCTCTCTCTCTCTCTCTCTCTCGCTCTCTCTCTCTCTCTTGCTCTCGCTCTCTCTCTCTCTCTCTGTGCCTATGTGGTTGGTGAAGCTCCAGTTCTAATGGAGCTGACTACATTGCCTCCAGCCCGAGCCCAAACCCACACACTTAATTCACCAGCTACAGCTGCACGGACTGATAACAGTGTGTGTGTGTGTGTGTGTGTGTGTGTGTGTGTGTGTGTGTGTGTGAGAGAGAGAGAGAGAGAGAGAGAGAAAGTGAGTGAGAGAGAGAGGGAGTGAGAGAGCATCAGGGAGAGAATTAGCCAGAGAATGTACAGTATGAGAGGCAGCACTACTTTAACAAAACACTAGTGACAAGCACACTGTTATGTGTTTCTGGACACTATGGTGCTTCATGACAATCTTTACAGTTTATAAAGTTGATGAATAGTGTTTATGTCGTACGTTATATGTGATGATTCTGTTACACATGCTCTGCTGTAACAAATGCATAACTGATGCGATTTTTCACATTATGTAAAAATCAATGCTTCTGAGCTGTATGTATTTAAAGAAATGTTTTGCAGATATGTTACATTTCTTCTGGACATCAAAAGATAAATCTATTGTACATTTACATATTCACAATTCTACTCATGATTTCAGTGATACCTGTTTGCCCATAGTTTTAAGCCTTAACCAGACCTCAGTGGCATTCATTACAAAGGATGTATTTTTTGTGTGTATTTTTCAGTAATTTCTTTAAGGAATCAGTACAGATTTAGTCTACAAAGTGAAACATTGCAGCTCTTATTTAAGATGCCCATAATACCAGCAGAAATTAGGATCCGATGAGTACTGGTTATAGATAGCTACAACATGAAATATAATTACATTTAAAGGAAGATAGGAAGTGAGAACCAGAGAAAGATGGTGAGAAATGCTGGAGTTTGAATTCTTTAACACACCCAAACCATACCTAAACCTTACTATATGCCTTTTCATTACGAGCTTTCGATTATCTTTCCACTTTTTTAAAGTATGTTTTTAACCAGGAATGCTGAATAAGTGTGCAGAGGGTTACCAGCATTTATATATTCACCTCTCGGAGCTGCCCAGTACAACCACAGTCTTACACTGTTGGCCACTGAGCAGCTCCATTGGAACAGGTGTGGGTTCAGTGCCTTGCTCAGGGGCGCTTTGACAGTAGTTGTTTAGGAAGGGGAGAGTGTTACTCATCCACTTCGGTCACAAGCCCACTCTCATAGCCTTTTTGCTGCTGCCATACGTTCACCTAATGCAAACATAATTATAAAACTTACATTCATTGTTTGGCACCGACTGACTCACTAATTAAGTAACCCTATTCCTAAGGAGATAGCCTAATTGTCTTGGGATATTGAAGTGCTCAGTCATGGAAAGAGAAAGAAATCCCAGAGGCCTGATATGGTGAAGAGGGGGTGGAAGGTAGCAGGACAAGTTTTGCTTTAGCAGCGCCAAGCCGCCCACACCTGTGAACTAACACCGGGGAGCAGGCTGTCTTGGGATCACAAAGCTGTTTTCGACGGCTGTGTGAACTATAAATGGCCAGATGTCATTACGGTTGCCATAAAAACACGAGAGATCTTGGAGTTGGATTGGAATTTTTGCACATAGTCAGGTAAGACCATCACGCGTCTGTGCTGCATGTTAATTAGATTTTTTTTCTCATTAAAACCTGGTGCTAATATCCTGTCTTGTGTACAGTCTTTGATATTTATATTGCCATTTGTTCATACTGTTTTGTTGGTTTGTTGATAGTAGATAGATAGATAGATAGATAGATACTACTATTAGTCATACTAATTATTTTGACTAATAGTGGTGATTAAAGTCTAGTGACAGTGAAACAGTCTGTGAAGGAGGATCTGTGGGGAGGCCAAAGGATTGAAACAGACAGGACACAGTTTAGAGATTTCAGTGGGTATGCACACACACACACACACACACACACTGCACTGTCCTCATCACAGTTCATAACTGCAGGCGGAAACTGGGATGATTCTAAAGTGTTTTTTTCCAAATGAGTCAATACATTGCATGTGGTGTTTTATAAGCAAACCCCAGGAGAACAAGAAAAAGTCAATCAGTGCTCACTATTTACTGCTCTGCCCTCTCTCACTCACATACCCCACCCCCACCCCCACCCCCCCCCCCCCCCACACACACACACACACAAATACACACACATAAATACATACACAAAAACATGTGAGCACACAACAAACATACAGGGCGCTTTAATGGAAATGTTATGTCCTGAAAGAAACCATCACTTCCATTGAAAGGACAGGTATTATATATGTATTCTCTCATAAGCCAAACCAGAATACATGAGGACTCTCCTCTTCCACGGTGTCCTGACAGATCAAGTCATTTTCAGTTCCACTCCACCAAAAAAATTCCTCAGCTCTTCCCGATTGTGCTGCAAGGAGACAGATTGCCTTCCTTTTTGCCCCTGTGGTAGTCATGCAGCAGTCTGAGCCGCAGTGTGTGCTGCTATTGGCTGCTAGCTGGATACTGGACCGACCAATTAGAGTGAAATGCTGCATAACAGAGACTGTAGATCTTCAGAGGCTGTGTTGGCGCCCCAGCTCAAGCTCTGGAAGGGGAGACTTATTGAATGGAGTATGTCGCCCTCCCCGCAGACATTGTTTGGAGGCCAGGAATGGACACCCACACACACACACACACACACACAGAGACGTACACACACACGCATACACACACATACCACACATACACACACAACTGTTGTGCTAAATGCCAACAGAATGGCTCTGCTCCAAGTCTGTGATGATCCATAAAAAATGTCAGATTAGTTTATGCCTGTGATTGAGGGTCTGCAGTGTTGCTGCAGATCATGCAAATAGAATTCATAGTATTCCCATGATGTCACATGCATTTCCTACCAATATGGTGCCTTACAATATAGACACTTCATTGGCTGTGGCTGTCGTTTGATTATAATCACCTGTTAATTTATTACAATCACCTGTTATTTTCCTACCAAGATGGCCGTGTGATGATGTAACAGAATACTATGAATAGAATAGAATAGAATAGAATAGAATAGATGTCTATTTTATTGTCCTCAGAGAGGAAATTTGTTTCCACAGCCAGTACAGATGAAACTCATAGATACATTGAAACACCAACACAAGAAACATACATTTACAGCATAACATACAACACATCAGGCACACAGTTAGAGGTAGTTGGAGGTGAGTCAGGAGTCCGAATGTTTATTAAGGTATGTGATGACAAGGGGCACAAAGCTTTTCCTAAAGCGTGCCGTCTTGCACTTTGCTGTCCTGTACCGCACATACACGCACACACACACGCACACACACACATACACTGGCTCTCTCTCTTTCTCTCTCTCTCTCTCTCTCTCTGTGTATTTGTCTAAAAAAAAAATCGAAATTATTTTAATTATATATTGAAAATATACGTCTTTTTCTTTCTTTTATAAGTTTTGAGTATATCATTGCATTCTGTTACTGTGATTGTAACACAACTAAACTAAACCAAACTAAGCACAGTCATTTGCGGCCAGAGATCCATCTTAGGTGTTTGTGACATTTTGAAGTGACATTATGAATTTGATATGAAGGGCTTTTAGGGGATTCACCTTTTTTGTTTGTTCAACTAGGTCTTTTTTTTTGCTGAGAATGTTTTTGAGAATGTGTTCTGTGATTGTTGGTGATTGTTGATCTGCTGTTTTTTGTTTATCATTCAATGACAGTTATGAAGCTGCCCCGAATTTGAACGGTCAATGATATTGAAAGAATTGTCCAATAATCAAGGTCTTACAGTATGCACCCATCTGTCACGCCAATTTCTTTTATTAATTGATTTAGCTATCGACTTTAATGGTAGTAAAACATTTGCTCAGCACTCAACATTTCTGAAATGTAGAAGAACCGAACTTTTAAAGTGGGATAATTTTGTCATCAAATCACTTACATTCTTACTATCCTTTAAAAAGCACCATAATTTGCTTTCAACTCATGCTATTAATCATCAAAAGGTGTCCGTTTTTCCAAATGGAGCTATATTTTGATTCTATCTTCACTCTTCAGTTTCTGCCAATTCTGCATCCACCGCCCTCATACACACAAACACATCCATATGGATCATGTGTCCATATAGAGTGGGTGGAAGTATCCATTATGAAGAGAGCTGCTTATACACAAGTGCGTGTGTACAGTTAGAGGTTAGTCAAAGATTGTATTGCTGTTGGCAGGCATTTGGAGAATTGTACAACCCCTCATTTGTCTTTATTTATTGATTTCAGCTATCGATTTTCATGGTAATGGTTCCAGCCAACTCTACATCCATTGCCTACATATGCTCACATACACAGATGTGTTATGTAGAGAGGAAGGAAGCTAGTTAGGAATTTATAGTTGGCAGTTAGGAATTTATAGTTGGCATATACATATAGAGAGGAAGGAAGAGAGAGAGAGAGATCACAGCAGCACAATAACTCCAGTAACCTCCACTCTGGAGGTTCCCACAGTAAACTGCCCTCATCATCACAGGATTAATACATGACCATGGGTAACGCACTCACAACATGAAGTAAGCAAAAAGTACTGTTTATGAGAATGCCCTGCCATAGGGGAGGTAAAACACAGCGCTGCCCTGCGGCAATCTGCCAACAGCAGCTCCACTGATGGATGTGCCATTCTGCTAATTTGATTTGATTTGATTTGATTTGATTTCCCCTGGATAGTATAGCCTAGCACATTCTCCAACTGCAGGCTTTGTCTTTCATACTGAGTTTATCTCTGTCACGCGTGTGTGTGTGTGTGTGCGTGCATGTCTGCCCGTCCTTCTGTCTGTGTCTGTGCCAGACAGTCTGAGAATAGACTGTCTGGAATTTGATGCTCATCTTTGAAAAGCTCTTGCCAGTTTGACCAATTAGTGGCTCTGTTACAGGCTCAGTAGCCTCTCTTTAAAAGGATACCTCTGGACATAATGACCTTTCAGCTCTCCCTTCACGGACAGCTCTTGAAGGGATGAAAGTGTTCCACATAGCTGGATTGTTCCACAAACACAATATGTCTGCTGGAGACGGAGGGGGTGAAAAGCTTTCAGTTATGGTCCATGGAGCATGCTCACAGCGGCCTGTTGCAAAGATTCTTATCATCCACACTGAATATCACTAATGATAATAATAATGTCATTATGCTAACATGTCTTTTGTGTGTGTTGGTGTGTGTTTGTCCATCAGAGGCCAGACGAGGAGGTGGTGGTAGACCAGGGAGGGACCAGCTCGGTGCTGAACATCCACTATGAGAAGGAGGAACTAGAAGGTGAGTAATAATAATAATAGTATGCTGACCTCAGACCAGACCCGGCCTTCCCTGTGCAGGTGTCTGCTAATCAGCTTAGCTCGTTGAGGGATCAGCATGTATTTTTTATGAGACCATACAGTGCGATGGAGCAATGTTTGATGCATGATTGAATCATTTCAGCTGTTTCCTTATGTATCTCTATCATATCCTTTGTGTGTGTGTGTGTGCCTGCCTGGCTGCAGTGTTGTGCAGGTGGTATCCATGCAGAGGTGTTTTGAGGACATGTGGATGTGATGTTTGTGGCTCTGTCTCTTGTCTGGGGGAGATGAATAGAGCTGAACATTAATAATGGATCCTCCATCTAGCTGGAGTAGGCTGACGGGGGGGTGGTGTTCTGTCATCACTGTGGGGAGACAGGTGTGTGTGTGTGTGTGTGTGTGTGTGTGGGGGGGTTTGTGTTACCAGGCCTATTATCACTTTCCTGGGATAATAATATGCTTGGAGATGGAACACTCAGCTCCAGCTCACTTGCTTTGTATCCTCCTTGTACCCCAAAATATATTTGCAATGCACACACACACACATACAGGAACGCATGAACACACGCATGCACACACACACACATGCACACCAAACTGCCTCAGTCTTTGTCAAAGTCGTGAATTCAGTCTATTGTTGTCACGCCATATTGCCTTCAACACCAGCCTCTTGTCTTGGCAGGGCAAACATTATAATTAGAGTTGGCGGCGGTTGAGACTAATCTGGAGCAGAAAATCCGGTCTAAAAGTGCTGCTGTCCCCCATGACTCTCCCCATGGAGCTTTAGGCCAATATCTAACTTTCAGTTTAATGGCCTTGAACTTCAGTCTTACTTTAACCATCCCAACAGAGCTGAGAGCATCGTCTACCCTCTCTCACCTCTGCTATGCCCACCACCACTGTCCTCTTCTACTCTGTCCTCTTTTATTCTTATATTCCCTTTCAGTTGTTCCATCTGATTTAGAGGACAGTGTCGGTGCTGTTCAGTTTGTTTTTGCCTCTAGTGATGACTTTACATCTACTCCAGTAACTCTAATTTCATCCACTCCCTCATCTGAGAAGCTGAATTGAAATTGACTTGCTTGTACATGTGCGGGTGGTGGACAAAATAACGGAAACACTACAATCACAGTTACAAAGGAAGCTAAACAGCCAAGTCTATATTATGTTGAATGCCAATTAGCAATATATGCCAGCTTTAAAAGATTTTCAAAGAAAAATGAGGCAACTGACAGTTACAAAGAGGCCAAAGAGTTGGTGCCTGAATTGCAGGTGCATCTGTGACAAAAACTGTCAAATTATTTAATGTGACAAGGGAAACAGTCTCAAAAATAATGACAACTTATGCCAAACACAGACAAAATGCATAGGCAAAGGGGAACAATGGTTGCAAGTCAAAGCTTACCAGCAGGGATGGATGGAAACTGGACAGGACAGTTGCCAAAAACACAAACCTACGGCCTCAGAAATGAAAACAAGTGATGTTTTATTGTGTTTTAGGTGTACTTTTGAACTGTACTGTTGTCAACGAAAACATTTACAACACTGTGTAAATGTGTAAATGGACTTAAATGGTAAACAGTAGTGGTCTGAGTAAGGAGATAGACGATCTTGTTAAGATTGGCAAAAAAGCTTTATAACACTTGCATGCTCCTTTTATCTAATGTTTTAAGGATAGTGATGTAAAGGCAATCACTTGTTATGTACAGTATATTAGCATTACTTGACTCAATAAAATGATTGAATCACTCCAATTCTTTCGCTACACTTTTGCTGTTATTCTTTCTGCCTTTTCTTCCCCACTGTATCTCTGTTTATCTCTGTTTCTGTCACTTTCCTCTTCCTTCCCCAGGCCACAGGACTCTGTTTGTGGGGGTGCGAATGCCCAGGCAGAGCCATCGTCACCATAAGACCCATGGCTCTCGCCACCGCAAGAGAGACAGAAGGGCAGGGAGCATCGCAACACAGCCAAGCGAGGGAAGTGATACTGCCACATCCTCTCATGGTAAGACACACACACACAGACACACACAGAGTGCATCTTAAACCCTAAACCCCTTTCTACAGGCTGCTCCTTTGTTGACAGGATCATCTTTCAGTATTCAAATTCAGTATTTTTCAGGTGCATGTACTCATATACTCATTCATTAGTCACAAAAACAGTAGCGAAAAGCATGAATCACTAAAACAAATGCATGCACAAATGCACATGCACAGATATACGCATGCATGCACACAGACACAAACACTCATGCACACATAGGTCAATTACTGGTCATCGGTTTAGCACTACGATTTAGTAATGAGGTTCAATCCAACAGCTAAAACACTATCAGAGATAATAATATACTTGGTTATGGCTCAGTGTTGTATGTGTGTGCATGCTTGTACTTCCATGCATCTCCCAGAGAAGGGTAGTGGTTGTTAAACAAAGCCTATCGATACTGTGGGCAACTCTTTAAACACACACACACACAGAGTTGTGTCCAGCACTCCAGGCTAAAATTGACAAGCCCACTAATTAGCTACCGATGAGCAAAAACTAGTCATCGTATTGCATGTGTCTATGCATGTGCAGGTGTGCGCTTGCCTGAGCGAGTTATCTTTGTATGAATCTCAACTCAGTAGCCATTTGAAAGGCATCGGATGAGAAAACGTGTTGTGTTTGAAAAATCCTCCCTGAAACAAGGTTCACCTCTCCTCCCTCCCCCTCTCCTGTCCAGACACGCCGTCCCAGCGGGTCCAGTTCATTCTGGGAACAGAGGAGGATGCTGAACATGTGGCCCATGAGCTGTTCACTGAGCTGGATGAGATCTGCGTGAAAGATGGCAAGGATGCTGAGTGGAAGGAAACAGCCAGGTCAGGATCTCATCTGGGAGCTGTTGGCAACAGCGCTTGGCAATAATGCTTCTGACAGAAAAGTAGCTCGACAGCTGTACTGTTATGAAGAGGGAATTGTACAAGCGGTAGTTACATGATGCTTTATGCTTACAGGATCCATTTTTTGGTCCTTTTGCTCAAGGTAAAAAGCTCAATAGAGAGGAGTGACAAACACCATTGTGGTCTCCGTCATGCTGCAGGGATTTAAATCCCAATTGAATGTTTCCACACGCAAATATCGCCTCTATGTATTCTATTGTGTGGTCAACATTTAAGTCAAAGAAGCTTTCTCAAGAGGGTGTTTAGACGGTTTAAACCACACAATAAAAGATGTAGAGCTGATACGTGTTTGTGGGTTTAAAGCTCCCCAGTTCCTGTCTGCACTGAACCGAACTGAACTGCCTCTCTGTTTCACCATAATCTCTTGCTTCTCCTCCTCTTTATCCTGCAGGTGGCTGAAGTTTGAGGAGGATGTGGAGGATGGCGGGGAGAGGTGGAGTAAACCCTACGTTGCTACACTCTCCCTCCACAGCCTGTTCGAGCTGCGCAGCTGCCTCATCAATGGCAGCGTGCTGCTCGACATGCATGCTGACAGCATCGAAGAGATTGCAGGTTAGAATTCCTCTCGCTGGCATATAATACATCTAAGTACAGAGATCTTGAAAAAAAAATCATTACTGAAGTTGATCATTCAGTATCTCCAAAATACAGAGGATGCAGCTTATTATGTGTCCATCCAGGGGCTTAAGGTGTCGACTATCCTTTTATTAGAATTTGTTTGAATTTTGTGCTATCAATTATTTAAGAATAGGTGTCACTTTTTCAAACACATATCTGATTTTGGAATGGAACTCTTTAACTGAAGATGGGTAGTTTTGCTCTCTCTCTCTTTCCCTCACTCTTGATGAGTCATGATTCCTTGCCTCTGCTCTTGAGTAATATATTACATTCATTGATATAAAACAGGCTCTATATCTCGGCCTAGATGCCCCCTGGTGACGTGTTACAAATGGATTTATCCCCCTGTGAGATTAAACACACATACAGGCCTGAGGGGACCATTTCTGGTGGACACCGCACACACATACACACACACACACACACACACACACACACACACACACACACCCACACACACACACACACACACACACACACACACACACACACACAGGAAAGTCATCAGTCACAGAAAAGTCTGCTAAATTGACTAAGTACTTTCCTGTGATGTAAACATTGTATTGTCCTATGTGACAAAAACCCACCCATCTGATGCTGCAAGCAGATTAAAACAGATGCTTAGAGTTGTTTGCTAATATTGAGACAAAGTCTGACACAAACACGCATGCTCAGAATGACTCATAATCGCACATACACACACACACACACACACACACACACACACACCGTGGTTCAGTGCTGTCCACTGCACAGCTGCAGGGTCAGAATGTGACAGATGTACAGACTGAACAGCCTGGATGCTTCCTATCACTCTTCTTCTCGCCTCAGAACTCCTCTCTCCTCCATGTGGCTCCTGCCATCAGCACCTGCTGCCTGGACTCCCACTGCAAATGTACCGAGAGAGAAGAGAGAGAGAAAGGGAAAGGAAAATGTAAAGCCACTGGAAAAAAAAAAATTATTCATTTGTTTTCACCTCAATTTTTTTGAATGCTGAAATGTGTTTTTTTTTTTTTTTTTTTTCAATTTTGGGAAAAGAAACTAATTGAGTTATAACTTGTTAAATGCTAACATATCATATTTGTGGATCAAAACAACAACATTCCTTTCATTCAAAGTTTATGAATTATATAGATTAAATGTCTAAATTAAAGTTAAAGATTAAAGCAGTTCAATTCAAATTATGCTCTGGATGTTGCATCATTTTTTTTTGGATTGAAAGTTTTTGATTTTAGAAATTGGAAATTGAATTTTTGGGGGATTAATATATCCTAAATTCTATTGGGCTGTAACACACACAATTTCTGTGACAACATGACAAATATTATCGAGTGTATCTTTTCTCTATGTCACATTAAAATCTCCATATATTATATGTCACTAACACACTGTAAGATAATATATCAGAGGAAGCAGGGCTGTTTTCATAATATTAAATTAGAAACTTACTGTAACTCAATCCAATTCAAGCCTGTGATGTGTGAGCAGGTGCTGCATTAGATTTGATTTAATTTCAGACTCTTTTGTATGGTTTCCTTGTCACCATCCTTATTAACATGGCAGATTATACTGGCGCTGAGCTCAACACATTAGCATCGGCCTTGAGGTGTGCTCAGAATGACTGCCAGCACTGCAGTGTGTGTGTGTGTGTGTGTGTGTGTGTGTGTGTGTGTGTACACACAGAGGACAGGTTCAGCACCAAGGAGGAAAGTCTGATTGATTGTGTGGGAGGGAAGGTAGGAGAAAGGAGGGAAAGAACCAGTGCTGACTCAGCAAGTCAGACCAAAAAGACAGGAAAGGGAGAAGAAGAGAAGTGGTGAGAGATGAAGAGATGCAGATTATTTTCTACACTCACTGTATATGTTGGACTACACAGATATGATGATCAATGCTCGCAACACACACCTTCTGTTAAGTATTGACATGTGGTCCGTTTTGACACGTCAGGATGTGATCATTTTATATTTATTTCAAATACTGCAATGAAAGCAAGGAACAAGTATTCAAAGATCAAGGAGGTGTGGAGTAGGAGGAGCTGAAGCATTATTGAGGTTTCTGTTGCACTGAAACCTCAATACAGTTTAGTGATTATAAATGGATGTCAGTAATAATAATGATAATAATAATAAAAATAACTTTATTTGTATAGCTCTTTTCAATATTTACAAAGTGCTTTACGTACAATAAAACCCAAAGAGAAAGTGATGTAAAAGTACCACAATTAAATAAATAAAATGAATTTGAATAATAAAAATAAATAAAAATAATTAAAAAAACAGGAATAAAAGGTAATACAAGAGATAAACAGATACAAATAGAAAACAGAGATACAACTAAAAACAGATGGAACTTTACATAAAAGTGTGTGCCGAACCACTTGAAAGCCCAGACAATAGAGACTGTAATAAATAACTAAATAAGTAAAAAAACAAGTATGAAACGAGAAACACAATTACAAAATGAAGTATAAGGAGTGATTCACATAAAAGCCTTTCTATAGAAGTGTGTTTTTAGAAGGGATTTAAAAGATGATTTAGGTAGCCTAACTTCCTCAGGCAGGTCATTCCAAAGTCCAGGGGCTCTAAAGTGCTGGTCAAGGCGGCAAAATATATAGAGTAATAATGTGTGTGTACATATGTGTGCGTGTGTGTGTGTTGCAGACATGGTGTTGGACCACCAGGAGGCGTCCCATGAGCTGGATGACAGTGTGAGGGTGAGGGTGCGCGAGGCCCTGCTGAAGAGACACCACCACCAGAACGAGAAGAAGAAGAACAACCTCATCCCCATGGTGCGCTCCCTCGCCGAGGGAACCCGCAAGCAGTCTGAGCCCCATCTGACAGGTGGGTTACCCGGGGAGAGAGGAAGACAGTGGCTGGCTATGGCATCAGATTTTTTTTTTTTTTACAGATAATTATTGGTATGAATCTAAATAATGTGGGAGAAGCAACCTTCTAGATCTCTCTATTGAATTAACTTAAAGGAATTAGTCAATAAAATCCTGCAAACTTTAGTTGACTTGAGTAGACTTCTTTCATTAGAGGCAGTTCTATTTATTCCTTTCTATTTCTAGAAAGGAATGTCTTTATTAGATTGATGAATGGGGAAAGACAAGGACTGGAGGAAGTGAGTATCACAGGATGAGAGGAATAAAAGACAGACTGTTAGATACTAAGAGACTGGAAGGCAGCCACACAAAGTATCAGACAGACAGTAACCAGACAGGCAGACAGACAGATGGAAAAGCATGGTCTCTACAGTGACATTGAATTCTTTCACGGACAGACTGCCAAAAATCAATAGACTTGTTCCCAAGCAAATGGTAGATCTATCGGCAGGCTAAGGATTACTGCCTTCATAGATCGTTCATTCGCTTGGCACTCGGCCAGCCAATAAATCGGATATGTACTGACTCTGCTTTCGCGCACGCACACACACACACACACACACACACACACACACACACACACACACACACACACACACTCCTTTCTGTCTAGCAGGGTCAGCCACATCTCCCCAGCCTCCCCCAGTCAACCCAGAGGTGAAGAATGGTGTTGGTCAGGACAGCGCTCAAGTGGACCTCAGCAAGGTAAACAAGCAGGCTGTGGAACTTGAGCTTGGCAGATCAGTGTGTTTTACTCATCAGTGTATGGCATTTTTCAGTGCACTTTATTTATGTGTATGTATCCGTGTGTGTGTGTGTGTGTGTGTGTGTAGAGAGAGACAGAGACAGAGACAGAGAGAGAGAGACTTTATACTGAGTCTAGTGAATCACTGCTAGAATAAAAGGATTATTTTATCAGTCAGAAAGATGTGAAGATCACGATTGAAAAGAAGAGAAGAGAAAGAGTCACTGATCGTAGAGTGAACTGATCATAGAAAGGCTGATATTTCATTAACAAGCATTTAAGCTTTACCAAACATTAACCTATCATATCAGTGTCCACTTCTGTTACAAGAACACATCTCACAGTCGCAATATAAGGTCCTTTGGTTTTGGTGGTATTACTGTAAGCTACATGGTGTAGCTGTAGCACCCCACTAAGATCAATAATCAATGGATGGTGCGCTGTCAATCAACAACTAGGTCACATAGTGCCCCCTGGGGAGCATCAGGGGAACTACCTTTTGTTTAAAGCACTTTCCCATCACTCTGCAAGATTTTAACAGGATGACATCATTGGACACAGAAAAAGGCTTCCATTTAGCCATTAACTTTCATCAAGAGATATGGAATATATCCCTCCATCCCTCCATCCCTCCTTATCCCTCCATTTTGATATCGCTAACACCAAAAGGCTACTTAGGTTGTCTGAGGCTAAGCTGAACCCGTAGTGACAGAGCATTATGTACAACTCAAAGATGGAAGGCATTTCTGTTTGCTCTGTCAACCAGAGTGTCAACTTTGAAGTTACAGGGTGCTGGTGTGTGGGGGGGTTTGGGTTTATATGGGTAAAAGATAACTGCTATTGTAGGTGATTACTAATATCAACAATATTAATATTCTCAATAGTTGATACTGGCCTCTCCCTTGTCTTGCCAGGTGGACATGCACTTCATGAAGAAGATCCCAGAGGGTGCGGAGGCCTCCAATGTGCTGGTGGGAGAGCTGGACTTCCTGGAGAGGCCCATCGTGGCCTTTGTCCGCCTTTCCCCTGCTGTGCTGCTCACTGGACTCACTGAGGTCCCAATACCTACCAGGTAGAGGGCCACTCTTCTCTATAAATAGGTGTTTCCAAAAGACATAAACAATGACATGCTTTAGTTAAGAAATAAAATGATGTGAATGCAGTAATCCAGTTATGATTTACATGCTTAAAATCATCTGCTGACAAATCTCAGATTCCTCTTCATTCTCCTCGGCCCGGATGGAAAGGCTCAGCAATACCACGAAATTGGACGCTCCATGGCAACTATCATGACTGATGAGGTAAGCAGTTCAAATCAGACATGAACCTCTCTAAGACAGACACAGCTCCAGTGTAGTTAAGCTTGTTTCCTCTTCCATCCTCTGGATCAGATCTTCCATGATGTAGCATACAAGGCAAAGGACCGCAGTGACCTGCTGGCTGGGATAGATGAGTTCCTGGACCAGGTGACTGTCCTGCCACCAGGGGAGTGGGACCCTTCCATCCGAATCGAGCCCCCCAAGAATGTCCCCTCTCAGGTACCCCCATCAGTTGGGATTTATAGATGTTCACTTGGTACAGTAACTGATCCAAGCGATGTGGGTGTCTAGGAAATAGTTATTGTAGTTTCTGAATGGTTGTTGGCTATTCCTGGCCTTTGTGATTGGTTGTGTGTAGGAGAAGAGGAAGATGCCAGGAGTTCCCAATGGCACAGCCTGCCAAGTGGAGGAAGAGCTGCATGCTGAGCACCATGGGCCAGAGCTGCAGAGAACTGGGAGGTAGGCTGTAATTTGCAAGCCTATTTACCAATGCACAGGATCTGATGTTGCATTCCTTTGTGCCATAATACAAGGTGAGCATTCATACAGAAGCCCAGTTCAGACGTCAAAAGAATGATGTACTAACCTACAAATGATGACTATTGAGGACACCAGGCTAAGCCATCATAAATCTACAGGACCATCAGACAGGCAGCACCATTCACCAGCCACCTAATCTAAATGTTACAGTGTTGAGTGTGTGAGTGTTGGTACGTCATGGAGCTTATCAAGTGGGCACCTCCAATCACAGATATTTTGTTGAATTCGGCCCACAACACCGCCAGAATGTTCAACAGTGGGACTCCAAGCCATTTCTTAACATACGAGCTAACCAGCCTCTCGAACTACTCTCCCTTTTATATACGTAGATATCTCATATACTGTCAAGGGCCACATAAGCCGAGGCAACAGACCAAATTGTAGGCACCACAGCTGTACCTTGCCTGCCCTCAATGCCTCTGACTACTTCCTGCCTTATCTCCTGAATCTGCCCCTTGTCATTTAGGGTTGCATCATACCACCTTCCTAAGCTTTTGACAGGCTTCTCTAAACTGTTGGAATTGCTTCCTCATCTATGTAGAATCTTCTGTTTGCCAGTTTTCCCTTGACAACAGAGATGCTCCTAAGACTTACTTGGCTTTACTTTCATCCTAGCCCAATTTAGGTTATCATTTAATTTGTTCAGCAACATTTTGGTACAAGGCACTGTAGCTGTAGTATATAAACTATATAGCATCTGTCCCCACATGCACCCATAGACACTCACAAACTTAATGTGCATACGGGATATCACCCTTTCTCTTCACCAACCTGTTCTCTAATCTCACCCACCTCTCCTCTTTCCATTATGTGCTGTGGTCAGGTTATTCGGTGGTCTGATACTGGACATCAAAAGGAAGGCTCCATTCTATCTGGGGGACTTTAAGGATGGTCTGAGCCTACAGTGTGTGGCCTCCTTCCTCTTTCTGTACTGTGCCTGCATGTCCCCTGTCATCACCTTTGGAGGGCTGCTGGGGGAGGCAACCGAGGGACGCATCGTAAGACCACAGACACACTTGCGTACACACCACGCTCACACAGTGCCAATAGACTACTATATATATATATATGTGTATGCACATATTGACTTTGTGATCTATACAAACTAGTGTGCAAAAAAAGGGTTTAGAATTATGATCATTATGCCTAGAGAACAGAGACATTGTAGAAGTTGCTGAATATACAAAACAAGTCCCACTCACTGTATTCCTATCATGTGTCCTAGAGTGCCATTGAGTCTTTACTGGGTGCGTCTATGACTGGGGTGGCCTACTCTCTGTTTGCTGGCCAGCCCCTCACCATTCTGGGCAGCACAGGCCCTGTGCTTGTTTTTGAGAAGATCCTCTTCAAGTTCTGCAAGTAAGGGGCCCATTACAATCTCCTCTCTGTGACATTTTCATTATCACACTCTGAGCTTTCTTTTACTGACCAGTTATGTCCCTCCTGACCGGCCTTTATTGCTTCCCTTTTTGCTCCTCTCCTCTCCTCTCCTCTCCTCTCCTCTCCTCTCCTCTCCTCTCCTCTCCTCTCCTAGGGACTATGACCTTTCCTATCTGTCTCTGAGGACTTGCATCGGCCTGTGGACCAGCCTGCTATGTCTGTTGTTGGTTGCCACAGATGCCAGTTCTCTGGTCTGCTACATCACAAGATTCACAGAGGAGGCCTTTGCTGCCCTCATCTGCCTGATCTTCATCTACGAGGCCCTGGAGAAGCTCTGCCACCTGGGAGAAATCTACCCCATCAACACACACAGTGACCTGGACAAACTCACGTTGGCATAGTGAGCAACACAATGTTCACTCTGTATTAACAGGGTTCATCCTAGCTTTCACCTGCATGTTTTTCATTGCCCCTGTAGGACTTTTTCATCTCTGCGGCTAGTGAGATAAGCTTTATTCCCCTCTCTCTGCCCTCCTCCTGTGCATGGTTTTTCACCAAGAAAGTGTAGCTGCCAATCTCTCTCTGTTGGTCTCTCCTCACTGAGTGGTTTTGCCTTTGTTCTCTCTCCATCCCTGCTCTCCTCTAATAGCTTTTAAGTCACACCCCTGCAGTTCTCTCCATGTTTTGATCTATTTGAAATAATAAAAGCATGTGAGCTCACAATTTCTCAGTCAGCCACCATACAGTGATTTGTTCCATGTCGTGCTGCTTCTCCTTTTCTCTCACTTTCTGTGTGTGTGTGTGTTTCTCTCTCTCTCTCTCTCTCTCTCTCTCTCTCTCTCTCTCTCTCTGTATATGTGTAGCTGTAGGTGTGCAGAGCCTGATAACCCCAGTAATAAAACCTTAGAACTGTGGAATCAGAAAAACATCACAGCCTCTGCCGTACCGTGGGCCAACCTTACCGTCAAGGTAATGTAACCATGCGCATACATAAACACACACACACACACATACACACGCTTAATGTCAAAGTAACATTCACATGATAGCACACGCTGCATTTGCACCAGTGTTTGCTTTTGTTAACATTCAACTAACCCCCTCACCTTCCCTTCAGCAGATAACCTTTCTTAAGCGCCTTTGCAAACAGTGACAAGGACTTTAAATCAATCGAACCTTTCACTGCCGTGTGTGTTACTGAGCACAATGAAGGCAGGCTAGTCTAGTTTCTCCTGTGCTATCTAGTTTTGACTTTCTGCCCTTTAGACTGTTTCCTGTCTGCCAGTGATTTCCAAACACTGTCTGTTGCTCTATTTTCTCCCTTTCTGTCTATTTTGTGTCATCTGAGGTAAATGTGTGCTAATGTAAACTACGTAAATCTCTACAGGAGTGCATCAGTCTGCAGGGCCACTTTGTAGGGACAGCATGTGGCCACCATGGCCCCTACACCCCAGACGTTCTCTTCTGGTCTACCATCTTGTTCTTCGCTACCTTCTTCATGTCTGCCTTCCTCAAACAATTCAAGACTAGTCGTTATTTCCCCACCAAGGTAATCAACCAGCATCACAGCAGGCTAAGGTAGGGTTTGTAATACCGTCCAGGTCATTGTCATCTATTACTGTCCAGGTGCGGTCCATGATCAGCGACTTTGCGGTCTTCCTGACTATTGTCGTCATGGTTTTGCTTGACTATGCCATTGGAGTACCCTCCCAGAAGCTGAAGGTGCCCAGCAAATTCCAGGTATACAGGAGATATGGGTCTTGTGGGTCTCGGTATAGAAGTCCACAGGGTTACGATTGTGTCACAACCTCACTCCTCTGCTATGTGTTCCTCCAGCCTACCAGAGATGACAGGGGTTGGCTGATTAACCCAATAGGGCGCAACCCGTGGTGGACAGTCCTGGCAGCCTCTATTCCTGCTCTTCTCTGCACCATCCTCATCTTTATGGACCAACAGATCACTGCTGTCATCATTAACCGCAAAGAGCACAAACTACTGGTCAGAGCAAACAACGAAACAGTATTTCTTTCTAGCTTCTGTACGACTCTGTTTGACCTTGTTCTTTGTGTGATATACTGTATTTCTGCACTGTTACCTCCTGGTGCAGAACGTGCCTCAGTTCTGCTCGTATCTGACCCTGTCTCCGTTTTGCAGAAGGGCTGTGGGTACCACCTGGACCTGCTGATGGTGGGGGTGATGCTGGCTGTGTGCTCCATCATGGGCCTGCCCTGGTTCGTAGCGGCCACTGTCCTGTCCATCTCCCACGTCAACAGCCTGAAGCTGGAGTCGGAGAGCTCGGCCCCAGGGGAGCAGCCTCGCTTCCTGGGCATCAGAGAACAGAGGCTCACTGGCCTGCTCATATTCCTGCTCATGGGCTGCTCCGTATTCATGACTGGGGCCCTGCAGGTCAGTCCGACAAGCCACACAATGCTGCCCCCCTCTGGCTGGGACATGTACTAGTCAGTGGAATGGGAGCATGATGTGTGAAATATATTTTAGGACGAATTAGTAATGACTTTGAGTATATGACTATGTTTGCTTAAGCTTATTGATGTATGTTGTGTTTTCCAGTTCATTCCTATGCCGGTGTTGTATGGCGTTTTCCTTTACATGGGAGCCTCTTCATTAAAAGGCATCCAGGTACAATCTGCTACACATTAATCGAACATTATCTAATATGGTAAAGATTATTTAGTATGAAGACAAAGACCTCTATACAAGTTGATCTGAGCACAGCTATGTATGCTCTGTGCTGCTGCCCTGTTTTCAACTCGGACTGTATTCCTAATGTTTACCCCTGGTGGAAGCAGCTCAAATACACCAAGTCTCTAGTTATCTCTTGTGCTCTTGCCCTCTGCGCCTCCCCTCTTGCTATTTTGTGTGTCCTATTCCTCCTTCTCCTGATCTAATTAATTCCATTTCTATTCAATGAGCCCTGGCAGTTAATTGCCAGAAACATCAAACCAAATTTGTCTTTCATAATGTCTTCCTCTCTCTTGCCATATTCACCATCTGTTGCTCTCTGTCTCTCTCCACTCCACTCTCACTTATTAATTTCTGTCCTTACCCTCTGCGTCTCCTCTCTCTCTTTCCTTTTCTCTCTCTCCATCTCTTACACCCCCCTCTCCCCTCCCCCCTCCCCCCTCCACCCGCCGAACATACACCACCCCTGTCTCTTTCTGTTCCATCCTGTGTCTCAGTTCTTTGACCGTCTGAAGTTGTTTGGCATGCCGGCTAAGCACCAGCCAGACTTCATCTATCTGCGCCACGTCCCCCTGAGAAAGGTGCACCTGTTCACTGTCACCCAGCTCACCTGCCTGGTGCTGCTCTGGGTCATCAAGACCTCACCGGCCGCCATCGTCTTCCCCATGATGGTGAGCTGACATTTAACAAACACCCTCCTTAAATCAAACTGGGGTTTCATTTGGAGTTATTGTTCAAATGAAATTCCTGTTTGGTTTGTCATCACAAAAGACTTTCATGCAAACATACACATACATAAAATACAGTGGACTGCTAGGCCTATATAATGTGGCCTAGCAGTCAACATCTACTTACTTTCTGTGCTAATGTAGGCCTATAACACATGTACGATTACATAAAATACAGGCCATGCAATAATACAAAGCAAAAGACCTTGAAGCAGAAGCATGTCCTACCTTAATTTTAATTTTCAACAACCATTTTGTAGGCTTTGAATTTGAACCTGTTCATTTGAGCTAGAAAGACCGACTTTGGAGGGGGAGGTTTCAGCTGCGAGGCTTTTGTTTTATCCTCTAAAAATGAAAAAATAAATAATAACGTTACCTTTAATTGCTATCTCAGACCAACCCCCCACACACATGCACGCATACACCCACACATACACAATTATACACACAGACAATTATTATGGTCTCTCCATATCGAGGACATTTTCTCTTTTCATGTGCCTGCAGGTGCTGGCTCTGGTATTTATCCGTAAGCTGCTGGATTTGTGCTTCTCCAAGAGAGAGCTGAGTTACCTGGATGACTTAATGCCTGAATGGAAGAAAAAGAATCTCGATGATGCCTCCAAAAAGATCGAGGAGGTAGGCTGTGCGATCTTTAAATGTACTGGTGAACACATAAATAAAAGTCAAAGTATTAATCGTGTGTGTGTGTGTGTGTGTGTGTGTGTGTCGTAGGAGTCACAGGTTATGCTTGTAGGAGGGGATAAGACTACTGTTCAGATTCCCATGGAGAGCAGCAAGCCCACTCAGACCCTGAGAGCACATGACCCCAGGTAAGAACACACACCTACACACACCTACCACACATACACACACACACACACACACACACACACAGATGATTGCTCAGACTGGTAAGACAGTTTTCTGCTCTGTCTTTGTCTGTCTTTGTGCATGTCTGTCTTTTTCATATACAGGTGTGTGGTGCTGTGTGATTGTTAGGTTCTCAACTGCACCCTTCAATGAGTACTAACACGTTGAGAACTCCCCTTACGCCCCGTCCCGTCATCTCTGACCCCCTCTCTGACCCCACCCTCCTTTTCCTCTCCCCGCTCCTCAGGTGTGACCCCTCAGATATTAATATTTCTGATGAAATGTCTAAAACCACCGTGTGGAAATCCCTCAGCTCCAATCAAAAGGACACTCGTCCCGTGGCTGCTAAGAAGGCAAGGCCACACCCTCTCTCCACCCCCCCCCAACCCTCCCCCCCCCCCCCCCCCCGCCCTCAAACACCGCCGCCGCTACACACTGTGCTCCACTGACTCCACTGACGACTCATTCTCTCACCTTCGTGCTCTCCATCAGCTCATCACTGACTCGTAATTGTTCTTATTAAATGCCTATTAGTGAGGGTTGTCAAACTGTGTTCTCTGCTGCCTTAACTCTGGGTTTGTGTGTTTTACTCCGCAGGATTGAAGGGATAGAGTTCATAGACCAGTAAGGGATGTCTGCCATGGCTGTGAAACAACACACTTCACTAGGCAGCAGTCCTCACCCGCAGGACGCTGTGTTTCGGCTGCTACCACCGTCAGCCTCTTCAGTGCTTAGAGAAAAAAGTCTCTAAGATTCCTACCAGCTACCACTAACACACTCAGTACTGTCCATTTCACCCACAAACACATAGACAAAGACAAGGACACACACACACACACACAGCAGACTTTCTATTTTCCGTTGTTCATTTAGCTGGGCTATATGATGGGAGTGCAAATGCTCCTTTAAAAACAAACCAGGTTATTTTTATTAATCTCAGTAGCTCTGTCAGTCATTAGTCCGTACATTGAAAAAAGTCTCTTTTTATTTACTGTGCCATGAGTGTGTTCTTTTTTATAATAGTGATGGTATGGTCAATTATTTGCTAGATTTTAAAAAGTACATTGCTGGATCAGTAATATATAGACAAATCCATCTTTGGGCATAAAACTTTGTGTCAGTTTTGTGTATTGATGTAAACTGAAAACTGTACATGTTAGAAGACCTACTTCAGTTGAAGCAGTGGCATCAATAACATCTGTATTTTGAGGTGTAATCTTTTCCCTTTATGGACATTTGTCTTTCATAACTAATGATTGTGTAGGTTGGCGGTTGGTCTACAGAATGTTTGTGGTGTGTTAGTACAGTGTCTTATTTCTTTACCTCAGACAAGTTCTTGAATGCTCCTGCAAGGCACTTTGGATAATGTCAGAGGTCAGGGGAGAATAGAGCAGATAATTGGTGTGTGTGCGTATGTGTGTGTGTGTATGTGTGTGTGTGTGTGTGTGTGTGTGTGTATGTGCTTCTCCCTGTGTGTATCAGGACTATTTTAATTATTTGGTTATTTGTGGGGGCAAACCAAACAGGAATTTCTTTTTAGCAATAATTAACCACAAATTGAACCCAAGTTGATTTAAGACATCAGAAAGACTAGATTAAAACCACATGACTCTTGTTTCATCAGGCTGCTTTCACGCCAGTAGAACCTCATTTATCCCCCCCAGTGTGGAATGAAGGCTGTTCGGGAGAATGAATTGTTCAGGACTTTGCAACCTATTGAAATTCAGGACCAAATCTTATTCAGAGTAGTGCATATACATTCCGGTCTGAAAGGTTGCATGTGCCATCAAGGAAATTCTAACAATTATACACAAGCAAGAGAAGATATTTTCACATTGGCGCACACTTTTTGTTCATCATGCCGGTTCACAAGGCCGCTGTGGACGTCAGTGTGGATAAACAAGGTTCTGCTGGAGTGTGTTCTCCCTCGTCCTATCAGAGTCACATCTGGTGGATGTCTTTAAGTCATTTGGGATAAGACTCTCCCCTTTTGTGTTTCAGACACCAGTGCCAGCCGAGAGCTAATGGGAGCAGAGAGTTGATGATTTGAATGAATGATCTTCAACAATAATCTTTTATTTGTAGTTGCACTTTCTGTAGATACGGTAAAGAATTTATGAAATATATGTTTTATTTTCAAGAGATCTATTAAGAGAAAAATTGTTTTACAATAATTTATTACGATGACTTATTTTTAGATATGAATGTCTAAAGTGTTCTCTTTACTTTCTGTACATAATGTAATAAACAAGGTGCGCTAGCAGAAATGCTAAAGAATGCAGCACATGAATAATATTTCTGTGAATGAACTCAACAGCAAAATAATGTCCCAGGTTAGCCCATGGGGAGCCATGAGTTCTGTCCTCTGCCGATAGACATCAGGATTTTGTCCAATAAGCCATGATTGTCACGTCCTCCTGTCCCCGTCGTTCCTGTCCGAGTGGCTTTAAAGCAAAGTGGACAAGTACATACAGTGCAGTGCTGCATCACTGTAACATTACATGCAGTAATACCTCCTCCAAGACATGTATGAACGTTTTGCACTGAGTCAGTATGTTTGTCCTTATATAGTCCAGTAATCGTGTGTTGCTTTGATTCTGTCAGACTATTGGATGTGAATTGTCCTTGTATATCTGAGGATCCATACTAAACTAATGAATGATTTTGAGAAGTAGGCGCAACAAGCATGATTGAATAATATTGATTGTGTAAATATAGATTTAAAATCACATGAGTGAGTACACACCAATACATTGAGTAAATAATCCAGTGTACAACACCATAAAGTGAGAAAAGGCAGAGACACTGTAAGGGATTAAACCAAACTGTGGAACATTCAAGGACTGTTTGTAGATGTGCTCTTACAAAATAATTTAATCATTTAGCAAAGCAATTGTTGAGATGATCTCAATGAGCATCATGTGACTTTAAATTGATTTCCAATGTATTTATATATATGTATGGTAAACATAAAATGTCTTCAGTATGACTGTGTGTGTGTGTGGGTGTTTGTGCAAGGGAGGTTATGGGTATGCACGGATGTGAGTATAAATATTATGTATGTGTGTGTGTATAATTGTCATAGAATGCATAACCACATCCTGTTGTGCCGTCAGTTTTATTGTGACCTTTCATCGCCACACATCTGACTCACATCAGACTCTCTGAAAGCAAACGGTGTTGAGGCACAGGCTGCCAGAAAAGCTCTGCCATTAAATTTGTTATTGAAAAGCAAAATGACCGAAAGGTCAATGTTACACAAATATCACAACTGGGACCCATTCTGGAGATCTGTACCTTTAAAAGCATCTCCTTTGTCTCATAAGAATACAGCAAGAGACCCATGTGTTAGAGGGCAGTCTGACCGGTATGCGCCCTCCGGCCACAATTTATCTTTGACTGGTTAGGTTCCCTCCGTCCCTACTTCATTTTTACGTGTAGATAAAAGTGAGAACTGTACACTGTGTTAGGCTATGTCCTTCTAATGAAGCCTTGTGTCTATTTCAGGGACAAGGTCAGAGTGACAGGAGAGGAGAAGGATGAGAGAGAGAGAGACAGAGAGAGAGAGAGCTGGTTATACAGGGAGGCTTTCAGGGAGAAGTGCATATGTACTGCAGTAACCTCAATCCTATCGTCTAGGAGCCATAGAGAGAACGCTGCCTTGTCTCTTCAACCACTGAATGATTAGTGCAGAGCAAAAGAATTCTACATGTTTTTTATGTATATGTAATGTAATTTTTGATTATGGAAAAATGGAAAATAAACCATTACAGTTGAAATGAAACTATAATGTGGTTTGAGTTATTGCATTTGCACTTTTTGTTAAATGATTTCATTTGACACTGCTAAGAGATACTGTATCAGCTGTGGCATTTATGTATTAATGCCTTTGAGTTTTGATTATTAGTATTGAGTATTGATGTAATTAATGCATTATGCCACTAGGAGGCAGTAGCTCACAGAACGCAATTGAGAGAGCCACTGTGAGAAGTATCTGAGAGCAAAAGAGGGCAGCAGAGTCACTATCAGCTAACAGATTCTGCTAAAAATGACTTTTGTCCTCATCAAATTCTTGTTCATATTCAAGACTGTAAGATGTTTTGATGGAGCTAAGAGGTTTCCCTGTTGCTGAGCAGTATCCATATCTTCCATCATGTCACAGTGCTTCCATTGCACATGAGGTGACAAATGTCCATTCAATCTCCTTCCCCTCTTGTTGTTTTCTGTACCTTTCTCCCAACCTATTCAAGCTGTTTTAATTTCCATGTGACTGTCCCCTCCTCCTCTCAGCCTCACCCCTCCCCCTGTTTTCATCCTTAGGTGAGAACGCAGTGTGTTCAGCTTGCACATCTGGAGGTGATCCTGCCAGCAAAGGAGTAGCCTGTGGGAAGGAGTTTGGGGTTAAAGATGCACTGTGTGTGTGTGTGTGTGTGTGTGTGTGTGTGTGTGTGTGTGTGTGTATGTGTGTGTGTGTGTGTGTGCGCGCGCGTGTGTATCACCCTGAGGGCATCATGTGATCCTCCCAAATGCTCCTGATTACAAACAGCTGGCGGGCTGTAGCTCCAGCCAATCAGACAGGCTGTAGGCTGTGACATCACACTGGGGAGTGGAGGGGGATGGACAGGACTACTTATGTTTTAGACGGTTTTTTACCTCATACGTTGCATTCGGGATCAGCAGCATCACACTGCTGCATTAAGCTGTTTTGGCTCCCCCACCTAGCTTTGAATGTTGCCAGTCACCGTATTTCGCCTATTTACACATTGATATCAGCTCAGTTGTTTGTATTTTTTTGTATTGATCGTTATCATTTGTGTCCAATGTCAGTCACACTGTCATGATGGCCCGTGGACAGCCCAGGGCCAATCAGCTTAGGAAAGACGTTGGCCCTGGTGTCTCTGTCCTAAGACTAAAGCACCATTCAAAGAAATCCTTTTTGTTCACGTGAAGGTCGTAATGTTGCATGTAGGTGAAGAAAATGAAACTGGAATGCAAACTGGAACACATGGTTTAGTTCTCTGTAATTGCCACAAGATGCATGGAGGCAGTAATAAATTGTTTGCAAAATCACTCATTTAGCAGCAAGTCTCGTTGTCAATTTAATTGACAGATAACTGAACTACGCATTCTAGTTTCACCTCATTCTTCAGAGTACTCTCCAAAGAGTCATTTGACTATAACACGAAAAAAACCCATAATCTTTTAACCACTCACTTCGCCTTTTATTCTAGTAGGATATGATGTTATCATTATGTCATGTATGTGTGTAATCCATGGGTTAGGGCATGAAATGTGTTTGCTGGTTAACTAAGTCAGTATTCTGGTCAGAACAGCAAATGTATAGTGAAGTATTTGCCTCCTACTAGCTCACGGACACAATTGTTGGTCATGTGTAAGATCCAACCAAAACAATCCTCTTTCCCTCTCCCTCTCTTTGACTCGCTGAGCTGTTGTCCTCTTTTCTCACTGAACAGAGAGCGCTCTCGGCCCGTCCCTCCCCTCCATCAATCTCTGTCATAAATCTGTCAGGCAGAGAGAAAGGGAACTGCTGAATACAGATTTGTCAGCAATTAATCTAACCTCCATTACCAGACTTGGATATTGTGTCCTCTATACCAGAGAACAATAAGCCACTCTAACATGGAGCGCTGCTGTGCATGTGTGTGTGGCGTGCATGCATTCTTGCGTGTGTGTGTGTGTGTGTGTATATGTGTGAGAGAGAGAGAGCGGATGTGTAAGTGTGTGCAAGCGTGATGTGTCCCTGGGTGGTGTTTTATGAGGACTGGTCAACTCTTTTGTTGATAACCTATAAACCGACACGAATCAGAATCCTCTTCTTCCAGCCTTTTCCTGTTCAGAATGAATGTGCTCAGCTTTATTCCTTCTACCCACCCAGCTACCTCATCGCCTTTCTGTAACTTCAGCAAACTACACCATTAGGGTTAGAGTAAGCCACCTAGATATGTGAAACTGTAGAACGGAACAAGGAGCAAGCTTCTAGCGGACAGTCATTGCCTAATGGTAATTGGAAATCATTGAGACAGCAGTGCCATTTAACCTTGAGAAACCATATACTGAATGTGAGGCGTGCTAACTGACAATCTGTACTTGATGAGAAAAGAAAGGACACATGAGGAGTTAGTGTATGTGCGTTTGCTGGTGTGTGTGTGTGTGCGTGTGTGCTGGTGTGTGTGTGTGCCAATGTGCTCTACTGTGCATGCAGAAATGTGTGTTCCTCAGTCAGTGTGTGCTTACCTTGTATGTGTGCATATGTGTTTTAATAAATACAAGCACAATAGTGCTGACTTTGACACTGTCTCTGGGAGACAATACCCATAATGCACACTTTTCCTGTCCTGTTTCCAAAGATTTCCTGTCTCTGTTTTGGCCTCTCTCCCCCTGTCTCTCTTTTTCTCTCTCTCTCTCTGTCTCACTGTTTCTCTCACTCCCATAATTCACTCTGCACATCATTAATATTTTTTTCTAAACACGTGTATAGAATTTTGGGCATGCATGAAGTTTGCTTTATACTCGAACTATAGAACTCTATAGCTACAACAGCATAGCCGTGTTCTAAAAATTTGAATCCTAATTTCATCATAGACACCCCCCTTCCACACACACACACACACACACACACACACACGCACGCTATTATTATTATTAGGCCAGTTCAGTGGAGCAGTGGGCCAGTGTTCAGCTGCTTGAGACAGAATTAGAGTGGCAAACAGCTGAGCTTCTCTAGGGTGCTATCATGTGACCTATCCCACCCACTGGGCCGTAGGGACCAGGGTTAGGGTTACCATGTCCAATTTCCAGCATGGACGTGTGTGCGTGTGTGTGTGTGTGTTTGTGTGTGTGTGTGTGTGTGTGTGTGTGTGTGAATGTGGATGTGTGTCTTCCTGTGCATATTTACATGTGCGTATCTAGGTGCATGCGCTATATCAGTGCCACCAGTTGAGTTGTAAAGGGAATTTCTCCACTCTGTCTCTGACAGTAAACTTGTTCTCCAACCTGCTGATGGCTGCACCTTTCTGTTCGACTATCATTAGCACATACTGGCCTTTGTCCCTCTGCTTGTCCCGGTGACCTGCTTTGGGCCACATGGTTGTGTGTGGAGGTGTTGCTGATGTAATGAGGGACCACATCTGGGGGCTTCTACACCACAGTGAGAACGTATCAAGCAGCCTACCTTATCTATGATGAAAAGAACAGCTCCCGCAGCACATTTGTGATTGTTTAGATGTATTGTTTCCTGGCCTGCAAAATAACAGCATGGCTTTTTTTCAGTGTCTGTCAGCAAAGCAGGTAAAGGAGAAAGAGCTGAGCGCTGCACTAGTCATTACTCCTCTGAGCCACCTGATGGAAGGTCTTATAACAAACCTCCACCTCCACTACTATTAGGGGCACCAATTTAACTTGTACTTTCAGGTTATAGTTCACTGTTGGCTCACAAGAGCTGTATCTTGATGGAAGAACCTTCGATCAGGAGGATAGTAGCGCAGTATTGTATGGATGGTATTGCAAGGGTGATTGGGTTTATCATATGTAGAGAAGTTTAATTTTTGTTAAAACTCTGTTTTGCAATGGCAGCAGTCTGATTATCTGCATGAAATTACAAGGGAAAGTTACAATATTCTATAATCACTTAAGCAAAGAGCAGCTCCTCATTATGTTTCCAGTACAACTCCACCTTCTGACACGAAAGCACACAGCACACATGTCTCAAAACATTTTCATTTCTGCGCCTGCATGTGTGTGGAAGAGAATGAAACAGAGAGGTGACCTACAATGTGTTTGGGACAGGGCATAGTGTTGAGAGCAGCCCAAGCAGAAGGAGTGTGTGTGTGTGCAGGGCCTTGAGTGTTTACAACGGAGTAACATGAGGAGTGGATCAGCTTGTCCCGCCTACACCATAACTCTAAATACAGAACCACAGCTGTGTGTCTATGTATGAGAGGGTGGGGGGTAGAGAAAAATAGAGACTAGAGGGAAAGAGTTGGATGAGCCCCACTAATGAAAATGAAAGAAAAGCAAGGTATGAACGTATACACCATAAGAGAATGATAATTAACAATTGCAGGGGGAAGAAATTAACCCACTCCTTATTCAAAGGTCTGGGGCCAATGTGGAGGTCATTTACTGCTGCCCATGCATGTGTGTAGGCTAGTGTGTGTGTATGTCGGTGTGTAGGGGGGATGGGGTACCACACGAATTAGGTAATATTGACATGGTTGTTTCAACCCCACCCTCCCAACAATGCTTAGATCAATGTACCAAATCAATAGGAGTCATTGACAATAACTGAACTTCTCATGTGACCAGTGAAGGAGAAAATTCACTATTTTTCAGCTGCATGTGTGCACATACTCATTCATCAGTCACAAAGACAGTAAAACATGAATCACAAACACACACACACACACACACACCTACACACACACACGCGCGCGCGCACACATGTGCACAAGAACATACACAAATACATACACACCCACACACATGCACATGCACACACACACACACACACGCACACACACACACACACACACAGCAGGGGGAAACAGGCTCTTCTCTTACACTGCATGATTGGTCACTTTTTCCCTCTCTCGCCCTTCCTGCTTAAATAGTTTTAACAAAAGAGAGGGAGAAGGAGGGGGAGGGGTGGCGTGGTTGGGGGAGGGGATGTATGTGCTGCTCTGTTGTCACTAGGCGAGTGAGAGGGGGAGGGAGAAGGGAGCTGGAGGGCGAGCGAGAGAGGGTAGGAGAGAAGGATAGGGTCCCAGAAGAGGGGAAGAGAGCAAGCCTCACACACGTCTGCTCCCCTGTTGTACTTTGTGGAATAGTGGATTGCTTTCCCAATTGAACCACTCATCAAGGAAACACAGGCATGATCAGGTCAGTAACTAGATACAGATATGCATGTTTCTATATCATTGAACCAACACTGATTACCCTCTTCTGCCTGCTGTCTCTCTCTCTCTGTCTCTCTCCCTCTCTCTCTCTCTCTCTCTTTCTCTCTCACGCACATTCCTGTCTTGTTCTTCATTCTCTCTCCCATAGATCTGGTTGTGCGATATGCCCTCCTCTACAGTTGCTGTTGAGAAATCAGTGCTGCATACTCCAATATAGTTTCTCTTCTTTGACATGTTTGATATGTGGCATTCCCATTAGTTTATCCTCTACATATCAAAACATGGGCTGTTACAATTCTATGCACTCTCTTGATCCACACTTATGGGACATTCTTCATTTTTCATTCCTAATTTATTTTGTGCAAGACGGGATCATTTCTTTTCTCTTGAGAGAGTTCAAAGTTCTCGTTGCACTTATGGTTTGTAGTGTTTGTGTTTGTGTTGAAACATGGGTGGCCTCAAAGAATTAGAAACTTGTCTCCGCTGGCCGTGTGGTTTTGTGGTCAGAGGGTAAAAGCTGTTCTCTCCCTGTCAGAGCATTTAGCATGCATTAAAACTCTTGCTCTCTTCCGAAACACACACACAGACACACAGAAATATTGAGAGAGAAAAGAAAAAGGATGGTGAGAGAACATTGAGAGAGCATGAGAAACTCATTGTTAGTTTTGTTTGTGCAAGTTTTTCCAAGTTATTCTCACACATTGCTTTTTAAATAGGAATTTCATACTAAACGTATGCAAGGAAATAAGCACATTTTACATCCACAGTTGAAGATATAACTAATAAATGCCCCAAATTTCTCCAAATCCCTATTAGTGACTGTGTATTTCTAGTGTCTATATGAAAATGGACATGTTAGACCTGTGACTGATGACTTCTGACACTGGCGCGTCTGCTCTTCAGGTGGCAGCGTGTCGGAGCGGCGTTGAAGTGTGAGATGAGCCATGGAGAGGTGCAGAGGGCCAGCCACTAGCAGAGGCAGCCACACAGCCAGAGCCAGCAGCAGCAGTAGCCCAGGCAGGCCCCGCAGCATGCAGCTGGGCCCTCACCAGCACTGAGTGGAGCCGCTCCTCTCCTCTTCACCTGGGGCCAGGGCTGCAGAATGCTCAGTCCTGTCACCCCATACAGTAAGTCCAACCTGTTTTTTTCTATGTGTGTGTGTCTGCGCACTTGTACGCATATATTGTGTGCATGTGTTCAAACAAGTTGTACGGTCATAGTCCATACGAGGTTAGGTTTGCCGCACAGTAAAAGTTGTATGATCGTGTTCAATGATGGGGTCTGTTTGGCATGTTCATGCATCATCTGTGTTTATGTTGTATGTGTATGTTGTGAGCCAGCCTGCTTTGTGTCTGTTTTTCTGCTTGACTTCTTTTGCTGCCCCCCCTCAAGTTATTCCATTTATCCTGGACGTACATCCCCTGTGGCTGTGGTGGAGAGGGAAGCTAGGGGTTGGGGGTCTCTGGGAGAAGACATGTTGGGAATGGAGATATGCTAATGGATTTAACAGCTGAGTCTCCAGCCCTTGCATTGAGGAATTTCACAGAAAGTGTTCAGTCGCCGTTTTTTTCGGCCCCTCCATGTGAAGATACTATAGCTACACTGTGTTCAAACAGACAGCACTTAAAGCACCACTGGTTGTTCTGTCTAGAGAGCAGCATGCACGCTTTGATCTGAGTGATATCAAAATTGTATATTTTCTATGTTAACAGTAACAGCATATAGCTGATTCCCCCTCCCCATGTTTACACCTGACTGTGTAAAAACAGATTCAATCACATCATTCTCACACACCTCACTGACACATCAGAGAAGAGAATACTGCTTACCTATATATATGCTAATCATGCTATGTTGCTATCCAAGCTGATGAATATGCTGATATTGATTGACTGGGCTATTGATTAGGCCAAGCTTTAACAGGATTACAACGATAACCTGATTGGAATAATGCAGCAGGGATTTACCTTAACTCTACATGCTTGTGGATTCCAAAGAGCAACATTTAAGTACAAACGCATACACCAGTGGTCCAAAATGTCCTGAAGTCTTCTGGGGAGAAGGAGGGAGTTCTCCAAGCAGACGGAAGTTTTAGTAACGTACGTCTGTCACATTCCACCCTAAAAAAGACTCACAGTGTCATGTTAGATTTCTGCCCACAGAGAGACCGTCTATGTGCTTCATGTGCACATGCACACACTCATATACTGGCATTTTAATATAAACCAAACCTTTCATATTTCATGTCCACATGCACACACACACACACACACACACACATACACACAGTAGGTAAGTAACCATACAAACACAATCACAATCACAGTCCTCATTATGGGGCCTGACCATAATGACGATAGTGTGATATAAACAGACTAATTATAAACAGCTTACATGGCCCTTTAGTTACCAGCTACCAGGGTGAAGTGCTTCGGTGAATGAGAGTCAGATCATTAGTAACCTGGTGTCAACAGCCTGTCATTAGGCCTGTATTGTGGGACACATAAACATCTCCCTCCTCCTCCACACACACACACACACACACACACACACACACACACACATGCATTAGTCCTCCATAGTAATCATACAAGCTTGTTAAGCAAATTGTTGCCACCTTAGTTCCTCATTAGATGCTACGGTAAAGATCTGTTGTGAACAGTGGACACCAGCGTACAAAGACAGAATGAGAGAGAGAGAGAGAGAGAGAGAGAGAGAGAGAGAGAGCAAATTGAAGGGCAGATGGAGAGGACATGAGGAGGGACTGGTCAGCTGCAGCCTGATATATGAGTGGACACAATAAGCAGAGAGGGGCCAGGCCAGCTCCTGCCACATGTGTGTGTGTGTGTGTGTGTGTGTGTGTGTGTGTGTGTGTGTGAGTGTGAGTGTGAGTGAGCTAAGGGAGCGGGGGAGGGGAAAACTGACCACACAGGCTCGGACACACTCCTGTCTTTACTACAGCGCTGAGAGAAGGAAGCAGAAGGGAGGGCTAGGGGGAGAATCAGAGTGAAAGGAAAGTGAAAAATAAAAAAGAGCAAAGGAAGGGATGAGCAAAAATATTTAAGGCAAAATAGTTTCTAAGTTGGGGCTTACACCTAAAACTGTATGATTGGCTGTAACCTGGAAGAGGTTTTTCTGACCATGATTGTCTTATGTCCCTCTAGTGATTGGGAGTTATAAATGGTTTGTTGTTGGTTGATGGATGTATGCTACTTGAATCAGATATGGTGCAGTAGTTTGTTGGCTGACACCATTGTGGCCTGGTGAACTGTGCAGGCCTGGAGAAAAGGGGGAAGGGAAGAGAGGAGAGGGAGGGTTTTCTCCTCACTCGGGCTGCAGTCTCACTATTAGACTATGGCCGCTGCTTACATAACAATATACCCCTCATTTACTGTGTAAACAGGAGAGAAAGAGTAAGACAGAGAGAGAAAGAGTGTGTGTGTATGTGTGCGCTGTGGCGCGCACTTTGTCCTAGTCTGACTGACAGCGGTTGCCGAGTTCTGCCACAGTGAATGGACACTTGACAGCCTCCATGTATATTAATATCCCATTGGTGCTCTGATGTGTTCTATATTGATCCTGCCACTGGCGTGAACGAATTCTAACTAATACAAATCACCCAATAACGTGCAAACAGCTTATAGGGTGATTAATCAGCACTGTAAGCAAGCATGTTCTCTCTCTCTCTTTTCTCCCTCCCTTGCTCTCTCTGGAAGCGGACAGTGTGGTGAGCGTATGGAGAGGATATGTGCTTTGTAAATAGATCTCAGGTTGGATTCCTGGCATTCCAACAGCCTGACTCATCCTATAGATGACCAAGATTCACTCTGCTGCCGGCCAGTTGAAGCTAAATACCACACAAAAACCACAAAGTTGATTGAGGAAATATATCTTGCTTGTCCCTGCATGTGCATTTGTGTGTGTGTGTGTGTGTGTGTGTGTGTGCGTGCGTGCGTGCATGCGCGTGCGTGCGTGTGTGTGTGTGTGTGTCCTGAGGAAATTTAAGTCTTTGTTTATTGTGAGTAGAGTAAAAGCAGCAACAGAGGAGCTCTTAGCTTCCACAGGGTGATTTTCCTCCATTCCCATCCAGCCAACCACCTCTGATGCTTCACAACCCCCAAATCCCATTCCAGTGGGTCCCCTCCCCCACTCCTACTTTCATCTAATTAACCCCTAATTGCTCATACTGACCATGCAGTGGACCACAAGTCACACTAACCCCCACTCACACACAGCAAACATCCATGACTAGCATAATCACATTTTCTTGAGAATGTGGAGAATTATCTGATGAAGCGATACAACTGTGACATGACAAGACAATTTGCTTAAATAGTATCCTGATAACATTCATTCAGATTGTTTGACAGAAAAGGTAGCATTTAGTACCTGGTATCTCCAAGCAGATTGCCACGGTGGCTAAGGGGATTGGTTTTCCTGATGTTGTTTATTCTGACGTCGTCATGTGACTTAACACGTGTGTTCATTGTAGACTATAGACAGAAATGTGGAAATCACTCATCGTGATTGGAGATTGAGAGGGAGGAAGAGGGATAGGCAGAGGAAGATGACTGAGAGAGATCAGCATATAACAGACAAATCCTCTCTCCACCCGGCTATGTAATTAAGAATCGTCCGGTGACATGGAGCACTGAAACTGGACCGAGTGGAGGGTGTTGAAGGCTGGACAGAGAGCTGGGGGGAGGGAGGGGTGGGGGTGGGGTGGGGGGGTTACACACAATCCATCTCCTGATTGGATCGATCAAGCTTCTGTTTACAAGCCCCCTGCTCCCAGTTTGGCTTCCTTTACACACAGTGATACACACACACACACACATATTCACGCTCGCACACTGCATATTTTGCTGGCTGGCGGACCCTGAGGCCATGTTGTGTCCATGTGTAGGCCTGGGTCCAGGGCTGGGTTGGATAGGTGAGGAGAAGACAGATGAGGAGACTAGAGGAGAGGGGAGGGGGAGTGGTTACTGTGGGGCTATAATTTTACCTCACTTCCTGCTCAGATCAGATTTCAGGAGCCTCACTTGGCTTGTGTTGGGACTATTCATTACACTCACATACACCACTGTGGTGGACGAGGGGAGCGGCTGGTGGTGCAGATGGTCAGATGGTTCATGCAGAGCTTACAGAGCTGCTGGTCAGTATTGTTGGACGTGGACAAAGGCTCTCTTTTAGCTTGCGCCTGTGGGGCAACAATTGGAATTGAAGGGAACGGCCTGGACAGAGATTCTTCTTTGCCAAAAGCAGCACTCTCACATTTTGATACGCGCAACACACATATACATCTGATTTACAACATATTATCCTCTTGTGCACAAATGTTGATAATTTACAGGATTGGTCTAAAAGATTTGAGCTCCTTTAGTTTTAAATTCCTGTTTCTTACTGCTTTGGTTTTCTAATCATTGTGAACTTTCCATTCTTCTGTCCACTGATGTGTTCATTAATAGTCTAACTGCTGCATGACAAACAAATAGGAAGCACTAGTGCTAAACAACAGTATGATAATCACAATGATTAAGAAAAGCCATCATGAGATAGTTACCAAGCCGGCTTAGTGCTCATCTCTGTCTCTTGGTAAGCCAAGCATAGCCAAGCATGGAGGGGTGTTTCCAAGTCGCAAGCCAACATGAGGTGCTAGATTAAGGTTAGGGGCTCCCTCCCTCATCCCCTATAACACCCAAACACTCCCTAAAATCCTCACTTGCAACCACAGATGTCTGATGCTAAAGCACACATGAGCAATCAGAGGTTTTAATCGGTCGCAGAAAATTCACACTTAATAAAATATAAAAAGAAGGTAAAACATGGCAGTGTTGTATCCTAAATTCTGGGCCCTCGCAACATCTTGTGGCAATAATGTCTTATTCAGTAATAGTCTTGTTCACACCAAAACAGGGACTATCTTACTGTTTTACTGGAGACAGGGACAATCAGAAAAGACTACTTTGAGGTAAAATGCATAATATGAAACTATGACAAGTGAGTGCATAATATTTGTCCACTGTCAGTGACACTGAGGTTTAAAAGAGAGCAGTGGCATGCATGCAGTATTAACTATCTTGAAGTCATCAGCCTTTTAGACATCTCAGTCATTTTGCTTATTACTTTATTATAACTTCAGTAGATGTATGTGTTTATATCTTAACTGGTGTATGCATATATATGAGAAACACACAGAGTTTCATTCCAAAGTGAGAAATCTAGTTAAAAAAAATTGGCACTAGAATGATTGCTAGCGTAAAAGTAAAACTCCCTATTTGGTTGAATTGATATTATTTGGTAACTAAATATTTGTAAAAAAAAAAAATGGTTACAAATTAGGCCTATATACACCTAAATCTTGCACAATAAATATCAGGGAGCATTTTTTATGTTTGTTAAATGATTACACCATCAAGTTACAAGCTTATGGCAAAGAGAAGATAAGGAGGAGTAAGCTCCGCAGTGTTGATGCTTCTTTAATTCAAGTAAGAAAGCTTGTCCATGACTGTCAGATTGTCACCAGGCACCGACACTCCCATAAGCCTCATGTCCTCTAATCCTTCATTAGTCTGGTTTCCGCAGTCTGGTCTTCAGCCCATCCAGACCGCTCCAATTCACTCTTCCACTATCTGATCTCATACTGACCCTTCCATTCATTCAGTTTTCAGACTTTTGATGAGATTTCTAGAAATACAGTAGATTAAGTTATTGCAATCGAATATGTCTCGCGTAGATTATAGACCATCTGGTGAGGAAGGGGTGAGAGGAGTAGATTGAAAGCAAAGCGGCAATCGATTGGCTCATGGCTGGGACCAGCATGACCAGTGAGTATCAGTCTAGTGACCCTGTGTGTGTGTTTTTGTCTTGTTGCATGACGGCTGGATTTGTATCCAAACACTACGTAAGGCTTATGCATTTTTTCAACATACAATTTGACTGTTCATATATGTTCGAGTCAGATGGTGGCAGGGCGGATTCAGTGTGACTGAACCAAATGATGAAATCATCGACTGTAGGCAAAGTGTGTGTGTGTGTGTGTGTGTGTGTGTGTGTGTGTGTGAAGCATATCCAACAAAATAGTCCGTCAGCTAATATGGTTTCATTTCAACTTACTATCCCTAGTTTTGTAACTTCCCTCAACTCATAAAGCCCTCATCCAACTTGATATATTTATGGGACAATGAGACAAAAATTCATACAGCTTATGTTAATGTATATACAATGAACACAGTAAAGTATTTAAACAACATCTTCTCTTTATTAATAGAGCTTACAATGTCTAAGTTACAGTTCTGTGTAAAGCTTGTCTGATTTCTCATTTCACATGGTTAGAAAGACCCTCCCATGCACCAGCACTCCCCTGAAGAAGACTGCGGTCAAAACGCTGGTTGGTGGTTGTTTGTGTGCTGCCTTTACATAAATATAAAGAGTGAGAATCTACTTTGAAGTGTTAGTGTCTGCTTCCAATTTTTGATTTAGCCTCCCAAGGCTCTATTCCATTAATAGAAAACACACTGCAATAGTGTAACTTGAGAAAATATGAAGCATGACTTTAAGTCGTTGCAGCAAAAATTGTATCAAATCTAATATAAATAATTAATTTACCCCTTTATGCATCAAATTAAGGTTGGTGAGTTGGTGACTGAGATAGTGTCAATGGAGAAGCCCTCCATGCCTTAACAGTGATGAGCAGCTTGTAGCCAAAACACTTACAGCTGCACTAGGCAAGATTTTTATGTTAAAATACACCTGTCTTATCAAACTAAATCAGACAGTGGGGCTGCAACAGAGAACATCTCATTCCCCATAGATTTTGGTGTTGATTTTGGTGTTGGGTATGTTCACTGGCAGGAAATATTCTCTGCCCCTAGGAAGTGACGTATGAAAATGTTCTCCTAAACAGCAGCGACCAGCCCTCTGTCCAGAGAAAGCTGGAATCACCAACGATGGCTGAACCTGCTGCTGAAAGATTTGCTGAAACCATGTCCACCCCAAGTTTAGTTCTGAGGAGTGTGCAGTTTACTGACACTAGTTACACCACTTATGGGTATTGCAGCCTGATCTCTTCAAATGCAAATACATGCTCCGTGCACGAAAAATGAGAGAAATCTCTGTTTCCACCATGAAAGGATTATGTGAAGGAAGCATGACTAGAAACAGGAAGTAGTGTGACATTGAAATAACGCAGTGGAAAATAAGGGTGTTCGTGCTCTACATGTGTAGGCTTTATAAATGCTGCATCTGAAATCACCAAAAAGCTTTGTGTTTGAGTTGTGGAGAACAGGCTCCAGTGCATCACACATGCTCCTGTATACAGTGTTTTGTTTTACAATACTGTAGGTTAGAGCTAAGTGTTGTTGCTACTGCTGTTGGTGACAGAATTTAAAGTGCAATTAGAATCATATCTTCGTAGCTAGCTAGCTAGCTAGATGTCAGTTAAATTCTCGTAATTTCAATTGTTGTATCAGAGGTTTCAGCTGTTAAGCACTAAGCCACAAGAGGCTGTGTTTCTGTTTCTCCTTGTGCCTAACAACACCTCCGAGCTGTTATAAGGTCAGTGTAAAGCACTGAGACAAGTGGCTTATTGTATTTAAGAAGAAAGAAGGTTTTATTTTTAATCAGTAATAATTAAATGACAATAATATTTAGGTATAGATATAGGTATAGATCTGCTGTTAAATAAAATTATTGGACACCCTCTTCTCAGAACTGAGTATTTTCCCAGGCCATGATATAATTTTGATTATAGCTTGAGACAAAAGATTATCTACAGTCTGTATCTGAAGTCTCTCTCTCTCTCTCTCTCTCTCTCTCTCTCTCTCTGTCTTTCTCTCTCTCTCCCTCTATGTGTGTGTGTGTGTGTGTGTTTGCATCGCTGTGCTTGCCCAAGTTTATGAATGCGTGTTGGTGGGAATATAGGGCCTAATCGGCCCTGTGCCAGTAGTGTTGTGTTTGTTTTTGTGCTGGGGATGGGGCCAGTCCCATGACCGGCTGGAATTCCCTGGAGTATAGGGATTTCTGAGATCCAGGGTGGAGCTTGGCCTGACCGAGAGAGCCAGGATCCCGGGATTGGATGAGTGGGATTATTGGGCTGAAGGATCATTTAATTTAGGGATCAACATGTGGACCGTTTAGAGGCCCATCTGGTGGTCCTGGTGGACATGTGACACACCCTGGCATAATCCACACATAGACTGTCAGACCAGACATGTGTTTGTGTGTGTGTGTGTGTGTGTGTGTGTGTGAGAGAGAGAGAGAGAGAGAGAGAGAATGAATAAACCCCCACCATTACCACTGCCGCTATTATTTCCTGCTTTTTCGCATTGTCCTGATCAAATCCCTGAAAACCTTGGCCTAGTGAGCACACACATCTTGATGAAATTAAGGCAGTGCCTTCATCCTCTGTCCAGTCCAGTTGTACGCTTGCCCCTCTGGCCCAGGCTCTGGGGTCAGGACAGTTTAATAATACTCTGCAATGCCTGGAATGTCAGCCTAATGCCAGCTCAAAAAGACAAGGCCTGCAAAAGACAATCAAAGCCCACGAGCACTGAACCAGTGGATTACTGTGTTTGTGTAAATGTGCATGTATAATCACACAAAGCAAAGAAAAAAAACATTGACAAGAGTGAAAGTTGGAGTTTTTTTCATTGCTCAATCAATCAGTACACCAGTAATAGTGTTTATAGACGTGCTGGTCCAGTCTCTCCATGTAGTCTGATGAAAAGCGACTCTGTTCCCCCTCTGCCCAGTGACCCCGCCCTCTATTCCCCCCGTCCAGCAGACCCCCGAGGTTTGGGCCGAATTAGATCACACGCTCGGTGGGGGTGGCTTTGTGCAGTAAGAGACTCACAGAGAGACAACAATGGCCCCAGTGAGAGGGGCAAAGGCAGAGGGCAGCGCACAGGCTGATAGAGGCTTATCGCCGTGGAGACCGGGCTCGGGGCTGTGTTGGCGGCTCCACATGAAGCTGAGAACAGTAGTCCCCCGCCTGGGTGACACTGTGGACAGGAGCATGGGCTAAGCACTGACATGATTCTGGAGAAGGGTCAGCTAGCCAAGGTGATTACGAGGGCAGATATTCATAAAGCCAGACCTGCAGCTTGCCACTGCGTTTTGGAAGACACAGGGGGGCAAAAAATATCTCAAATACACGTATACAATTTTCTTCTCGACTGGAATTTTTTTTAAATTATGGATGATAATTCAACACTCCTAATTTAAGACACGTGATACATACAAACAGATCTTTTTCATCATTAGAGTGTAAACCCCATATTATTATTTTAGGATTTTGTGGATTAATTCTGTTTTGGTCTTTTTCTCTGGTAGGTCTGTTGAAGATGCACTGGTCTCCGGAGCACGGCGCCCCCTTGTCCCAGTGGCCTGAGCAGCACCTAGATGTCACCTCTACCACCTCGCCCCCCTCTGCCCACAAACACGACCCCTACGCTACCGCTTCTCGCCGCAGCTTCGTCCCCGCAGGTTACCCCTGGGCCAGCGACGACATATCAGCCCTCACTGCCTCTTCTCTGCTCAAACGCTATGCTGAAAAATACTCAGGACTGGAGCTGCCCTATGACCGGCCTGCCTCAGCGGCCTACTCAGAGCCTGGAACTTTCCTGAAGACTGAATCTGAGCCCTGGGCTCTGGGGCAGGGCATGGAGTGTTACCCTGGACTGGAGACCTTAGCAGGCACCAAGGTGGGTGCTGCATCTGTGGGCCTCCCAACCACAGCAAGTGTGACAGTAGTGAGCAGTAACTTGGCCTCTGATCCAGGCTACAGTGGGGCTGGCTCCTGCAGCGCCCCCTCATCTCAGGAATACCCTCCTGCGTACAATAGCACCTACCTGTCCTCAGGATACTGCCCTCAGCCCAGCGCAGCACTTCCCCCTGCCACTCTACACTCTCTGCAGGCTACACCCGCTCTGGTGCCCAGCTACAGCCCCAGCACTCCTGTCTACAATTACCCTCCAGGGTGCTACCCCCACACCCAGACCAGCCTGGCCTCTGGATACAGCCACCCCAGTGCCTCCTACCTGCCCTCTGGGCTTAGTGCCCCCACTCCTCTGGCCCCTAGGCCCACTGTGGTAGGGGGCAGTTACAGCTACCCCACTCACAGCCTCGGAGGGGGCTCCGAGCCAGGGGTGCCACTGAAACGCAAGGCCTTCGAGATGGTAGAGGAAGGAGAGGAAGGCGGAGAGGTGGAAGGCTCACGCTACAGAAAGTATGGCAATGGCCATGGAAACAGTCATAGCAAAGGCCACGGCAACGGGCACGGCAATGGCTATGATATGAGTGGCTCAGCCTCAGACCCGCAGGCCTACAAACCCGGAAAGCCCTTGATGTCACCCCCATACGGCGGGGCGGGGGACTACAGCCCACCGTCAGGCCTAGCCGGGGAGAGTGGATCAGGGGAGCACAACTTTCCACACCAGCAGAGGATGTCTATGAAGATACCTGCATCGCACGCACGATCTGAGGACCCCACTGGAGGGCGCTGACAGCCCAGGTTGGCATTTGAGAAGAGAACAGGCCTCGAGTCCCTCACTCTGTCAACCCAACCAGGGTTCTTCACCCAGACAAATTTGGAGGAAAAACGTGGGATTTGGCAATGAGAGGCTTTGACTAGAGAACACAAGAGGGCACAGGACTGGTATCTCCTGTTCATTTTTAACATTTTCATTATTCATGTTTCTCCAAAGAGTCACAGGGGCACTTTGCCCTGTAAGGTTAAGGTAAGGGTTAGGGATGGGGTATAGGCATACTCTACATTGATAGCGTTTAGACAGTCTAAATGTATGAGTGACTGTTTATCTCAGGATCCTATTTATTTCCTTTCTGCTACTGTGACAGCAAGACTGCAATGTTGCTGTTTTAGAAGATGGTGTTATTATTTGTGGCCATTATATATGTAAAGGGCCTTTGACTGCAAATACCCTCTACCACAACACAAAAATCATTTCAGACCAAAAAGTAAGGAGAGCAATAACTGAAATGGTGTGACTGCCATACTACTTCAGCACAATCACTGCTACTTTACTAGCTGATTCCAAGGCTTGGTGCCTCACTTGGCTTTGAGAAATGAATGTTTCCCCGCTCAGCCCTTACTGTCCCCCTACCTTTACTTATTCTTGAATTTTTCTCTATTTCCTTAGCTCTTTTTTCCTCTGTTTCTTTATCTCATCTCCATCCTGTAACCCTGCCTCTTGTTCTCTTTCTTTTTCACTGTTAAACTACTTTCATTCTTGTTCAATTTATTCATACCAAGCTGCTTCAAATGATTAGGTAGTAGTACACGAAGCCGCCCTTTCAATTGTTTATGTGGAAAGAAAGAGTGGGGGAATAATCTAAGATTTTATGCTCATTTTAAACTTTATTTAGCATTGACAAAAGGACAGAATATATGCAGATCATCTTCAAAGCATGTTGTTTACATGCACATTTTCAACTCCTAATCCTGAAACTAACAGGTATATTTTCAAAAGAATGCAGGAGTCATGTAATACCTGGTCCAGCCTATGCTTTGTCTGCACCAATTTAAATATATATATAAAGCAATATAATAATAAACAACCGAAATAAAATTCACCAAAAGTCTGTAAACTGCTAAAAGTTCTCATCTGAGGAGGTTAGAAGGAAGGTCAGCCTGTTTGCTGCCTGTGTTTGGATGCATGGCCCAGGTGGAGAGGCATGCAGAGGAGTGCATGCAGGTTGCAGTGGAGGATTCATGCTTCTGAGTGAGTGCCTCTTTCCATTTGTGCTCCACATTACATTCTTATGAAAATCTACCTGCTTGTCTGCTAGTATTTTCTTTTTTCTTTTCTTTTTTTTGACATGCATTATTTTTACTTTTGCCTCTCAAAAGGACGATTTATAGTCTTGTTATTGAATACTCAGGAAGAATATTGTTACCTCAGAATGAAAAAATACGAATGTATGTATTACCTTAGGGTGTTTGTAGGGAGCTTTATGGAGCAGAATGATAACGGAGTCATGGCTTTGTTTGTTAAAGAGTAAAACATACACTCTGAACACTTCAGGGAAACAATGAACTTATAGCGCCTTCAATATTAACAGGAGAACACCTACACACACATACACACACATGCACAGAGTCACAGAAACAAACACACATGCATGCACACGCACACACACACACACACACATATACACACATATACACACACGCACCCTCACAAGTGTGAATTCACACCATCCACACTGCTTCTTAGCTCTGGGAAATTAAACTTGAGGTTTTTGTAAGGCCTGAAATGTTGAATGTAATTCAGATATTTTTTTTAAAGGACAATACATGCCATTATGTACATCGATGATGTTTTTAGATATATGAAACATATTTTCTTCATGTATAGATGTATTTCTCTTATAGGTTTTGGTGGAGAAATGAATGACCTGTTAAGTGTTAGAGTAGTTAGCAGTGGGGGAAATGGTTTTGACGGACAAACTGATAACAAAGAAAAAGCACTCTTGATGAAAAATATGACAAATGACATATCAAGACATATACATACACATTATGCTCTTTAATAGGTATGTTTATTAAATGTCTTAACTATGTGGAATTGCATCCTTAATAGCTTATTCACCCAGGCCTAATAGTGTTTCTTTCATCAGTGTCCAATTCCCATTTCTTGTGTTCAGTATTATACAGATTTATCTCACTCAGCATAGTCTCACCTATCAATCAGCTTGACTTTAGCTGTAATATGCTTTGGTAACCAAACTCTGTACCTTTTTATCTGTGAGTGTACAGTAGACTGTTCAGATCACTAATCTTATCATGTGAATTCAACAGTAGCTTTGTTGCTCCACAATGCCATCCCTTCATAAAGTGTGCCATACCATTATCTTTGCAAAATTAATCCTTCTGGGGCTTTTGTAATCTAGTCAAAACCTAAATCCTGAATAAAAGCATGCCCACTGAGTGAATCTCCATCAATAGTAAGATTTAGTCTGAAATTTGGCTTTGCCTGCAACGAAAAGGTATATCTTAAATGTCTCTTATGGAAAAGAAAGCATATTTGTAAAATTAAACTTGTGGTCGACAGTGTGGGGAAAAATACCCACGTCACACCTAGATTTAGCCTCAATTTCCACTGAAGAAAGAATATAGATTAATGGCAAGGTTTTACACAAATAATAAAGAATGCTTGCCCCAGATGTTAGAAGTATATAAGCGCTTAGCACAACATATGAATGCTCTTCAACGCCACACAAAGAATGTGCTCTACACTGAACTACACACTGCTACAACCAACAGTATTGACCTGGCCTGTTATACCATGCTGTTCCTCTGTTACTCTGATGATTCACTGAAGTAAATGTGGGATTTCAATGTTATCTTTGTAATTCAGTAGTACCTTTGTTGTTGTATCATGTACATTCTCTGTAACCATTTCTACCTCATTTTGAAGACATTGTACATGGAAATATTTATTTCATGTCATTTCACGTCGTCACGTTATGGAGCAATGTTGATAATTCTTGAACTGTTATAGCCTACCTCACAAAAGACTGTACTTTAAAAAGAAAATTGTTTCATGGAAATGAAGATATCATACCAAACAAATCTCTTTGTCTTTTTGTCTGTGAAATTCAAAATTGGATTGAGTGTCCTTATCATAACACTAAATAAAAATACATGGCGAGAGACTAACATTTCTAGCACTCAGACTGAACTATTAAATTCTCCTTTCAGGCTCACTGACCAAGGCCAAATGCACATTACAGCATGGACAGTGACATATCCTTGTAGTTTTGGGTATAGGGGAACTGACAATAACCGAGTGTCCATCCACAGTAACTTTAAACAGCTCTTCTCTCTGCACACCCTGCCATTGTGATGTCAACATACAACATGCTAAATCTGTCATGCTCCAAATTTCCTATCACTAGTGTTGTTATATAGTTTCAAGGATGACTCAGTTCTACTGTTTGTATTTATGTTGCTCCACTCAACCTTTGAAAATATATATATATTATTGAGACACAATATAGGGCAGTGGTTCTCAACGTGGGGTCCGGGGACCACCAGGGGTCCTTGAGGGGGTCCCCAGCAAATTGATGAATTGTTAAACTTCGCCATTATTTCATTCACATCACAATTAGAGAATGTAGAAGAATGACTGTTTTGATCATAATTCCACTGTTAGCTCTCCACCTACACTACAGATAGTCATGAAATTCTGGACAAAATCAGATCTAACAATAAAAATATTCTCAGATTCGGATAAGAGAGAAAAAATCTCATCAAATGGGGGTCCATGGTCCTAATGTGTAATAAATTAGGGGTCCTTGATATGAAAAAGGTTAAGAATCACTGATATAGGGGACAATGTCAAATCTATTGATCAAATCGTTGAGGAGGCGGGTGTGGGGGTTCAAATTGGCAAGGAAACAGAGGGCCATTTGTGTCATGTAAGGGCCCCATAAGAAGCTGAAGAGGGGGTCGAGATCAGCGGAGAAAGCGACTACTCGCCTTCTCCCCCCGGACGCCCCCTATCCAGGGCTTTTATTGTCTGGAGGGCGGAGGGCATGCGGTGGCGTGTGACAGATGTCCAAAACTTTTGTCCCTCCATCAACAGCGACTCTTAAGCCCACTGCCACATCCAGGCATTCCACAACGAAACCCCCAACCCGCTTTGACCAAGACTGCGGTTCATCACACCCTACTCCTAACTGTGCTTATCCTTATCAACACCCTCAAGTCCCCTGATCTTAAACAACCCGTCCTCACATCACGGCCCCGGCAGCAATGACCCAAACCCAGCCACCCTCATACTTAGCTTGTCAGTCACCGAGCCTCTGCCCTCTTCTATTAATCTCTCTTTAGTAGGCCCTCATCCTAACCCAGGTTCACTTCTCATTCTTAGTAATGAGCTCAGTCGATTTGATTTGACCTGTGAAATGTGTCTGGTCGCTTTGCCAACATGCCGTGTGCTTCTGCCCTTTAAGACGAGCTGAAGCCTGAAATCCAAACAACGCTGCTGAAAGATCAACTGGAAGGAAGAAGGATTGTTTTATCTCTACTAATTTCTTCTCCAAATCACACAAAAGCAAAGTGAGACTGCAATCTCAATCCTTTCTTCAATTTCTCCTTTTCAATCATTTCTCATGTGCTTATGTACCATACACTCTTCAAAAATCATGGCGTCGTTTCACAGAAGCTCCACTCTAAAATGTGCAATGCCAAAAGGATTGACACACATGTAGGACTGCAGCTCTGAACATTGAATCCACTGTGGTTTTCTTTGTCCTGTTAACTTCACATACAAATCAAATTAAAATGTCAGTTAGATAAATAAAATATTCAATAATAAGATATTAAATAATACAATAAAATAAAAACAGGGGGTGTCTGAGTGGTGGTAGGAAAGAGGAGGACGGCATGCCTTTTGAATGATCTCTCTTTCTCATTCACACACAAACAGCAGCAATGGTGGATAACAAATATAACAGTGACACCTAGAGGTATTTATTAAGAAGTAGCTCATTATATATTAGTAATAATAACAAGAATAACCTTTATTTATAGAGCACTCATAAAAACAGTGTTACAAAGTGATTTACAGAATAAAATGAAAGCAAAAATAAAAACAAACGTGAACATGAACATGGACAAATAATTAATATATTTCATACTGATGGAGTATAAATTAATTGTATTGAGTGTCAGCACAGATTGTTAAACCACATTGGAAAACAACAACAACACAAAACAAAGCATGAATGTAGGGGGTTAAAACTTGTTCTTCCAGACTTGAATATAGTTTTTGGATTTCGTTTTCAGATTCAAGATGCTGTTTTTCGCTGCTAGGATCAGTCCTCCTTTTACACCATGTCTCTTTTCTTCAATGTCATTCATTTATTGGGTTTAGTTTGGGTTTAGGCCCATTTTTCACTGACTGTTTTTCCCCCCCAAACGAGTCCTCAGTCTCCAATGGCAGGCACAGTTTGCACTGTAGTTGCAAAAAGCAGAATAATATAGTCAGCGGCTATATGCCTATAGCTGCACTGCACAACCTGAATGACCATGTTTCGTCCATTAAGCCCATAGAAAATAGAGTAGCGCCCTGGTTTTTCAGGATCTTACCCAGCGGTGACACTGTACTGTTGTAAACCGGTGTCCAGATCTCATCCTCTTGGCTGAGGGGAGTCCTCCATGAGTCCTGCACCGGGGTGGATGGGACTGCAAAGTCTGCAACAGTGACACAAATGTTTGTCTCACGTGTTTCTTCTGCTGGTCAAAGTCACCGGTGGGGAATAGCCTACTATGACTCATCTAATGCTGCTTTTGAATGAGATGGAGCAGTGAGCTGGCAGAGGCACGTGAATGACTTGTGGGTTTGAGCCAGACTGAGAGAAACCCAGCTCAGGAGGAACACCATTAACCCAGACCAGCTTTATCTGTGACACACGTGTATGTAAAGTGGAGGGAAGCTGGGTTTGACACACCTGTGATGGTTTATCACTGTTATATCCATTTCTAAGCAGAATATGAGGACACATTTTCAGTTGTGTCCACAGACAACATTGTAAGACCAACATTAAACCACATTAATGCAGACTGACTCACTGCAGAGCGGGGAGGTCTGGACCTGGACCTGGACCTGGACCTGGACCTGGACGCTCGGTGAAGCGGACACAAACGGTGAACTGGGGACTCTTTGGTCTGAACTCGACAGACCTGCCATGACAACCAAACTTTTTTTTGTCAGATATTATAAGTATAATATCAATATAAATAAATAAAACATTGGCTAATAATCATAACTTGTGACCACACAGACTGGTTACCAGTTGATGTCGCCATTTCAAACCATTCAAGTCCCGTGGTGGGTTCTGTTACATCCGGGACTTGAGGACAGGGAGACCGCGGAGGAAACCGAGCAGCAGGTGAGCTACCGGTGTAAAGTAATGAAGTCCGTCTGGAGTCCATTTAAAGGTTATTATATTGTTAAAGTATTATTCAGTAGATGTAGACTCCCACACTGAAGCTTGGGCGCTAGCTGCTATAACATTCCGGACGATAGCTAGCATGTATTGCTCATAGGAAGTGGTCGTAGCTCAAGGGGGTTTTGTACGGAAGAGTATTAGGGCCAATGTAGGTGATTTTTTTTTTTTTAGATTAATTTAATTCTGCGCTTAAATTTTCGAGAAATAACTCAGAAATGTGAGAGGAAAAAAATCAGAAACGTGCGAGAAAAAAAAGAATTTCTGAGATTAAAGTCAGAAAAGTGTTTTAGTTTTTATTTGTATATAGTGTTCACTTTTATTTCAATTTCAGTTTAAGTTGGATTTCAGTGTGTGTTTGTTATTTTTAATTTAGTGTTTATTATCATTATTATTGTTATTGTTATTATTATGTATTTATTTATGCATTTATTTTACAAATCTTTAGTTTTCATTTAGTTTTTATTTATTTTCTTATTTTTGGTAAGGGTAGTAGGCCTATTTTTAAAGGTATAATGACAGGAGATCAGAACAGGTATTTTGTGTTTGCAACAGATGCCTTTTTAAAATGTAGCCTATTTACATACATTTTTCAGTTAGGGTTCAGTAAAAAATAGCCTGCACATAAACAAAAAGATTACAACTAAATCCATTCAACGTATATTTTAATTTTATTTTAGTTAATTAGACAATATAGTTTTAGCTCAGTTTTTGTTTTTTTTCCACAAAGTCAGATTCTTATTTTTATTTCAGTTCACAACAATATTTAACACCTAGTTTTTGTCCTATAGTTTTAGTTTTAGTTTACATATAGATTATCAGACAACTGTGTAGGATGACTCATTTCCATTTTAACCCAGTGTGTAACCATGTTAACCAAGTGTCCTGAGTTAATTCCTTTAAGTCCCACTAGAGGGAGTAAGATAGCTGCAGAAAATTCCAGGCAGTCAGCAGAGTCTCTGTGGGAGAGGCTGATAAATACTTGACTCTGATTGAATTGGTTGAATAAAAAAATCTCCTAAATGTGTCGCTGAACAGCAGTCTATGCAGTTTAACTTTCATTTCCAATGAATATGAAAGTGTTGTGGGACCTGTGTCCTGGCAACAGTGCTAGGCTTGCCCTCTGACCCTGCAGTATCCACACAAACATGCCAGCATGCTCAGACACACACCCCAACACACAGACACAGACAAGCACAGATAAACAGACACACACACACACGCTTATATTTTTTCTTATATGTCCACCCTGCTTTTGCTAACCGGAGCTGCCTGTATAGAGGGTGGGGACACTTCAGGTCACAGGGCTCAGCTGTGTTTGTGGCCTCTCATTCTCAGAGGTGGAATTAATTTTCTGCCTCATTACAACCCATATGAGTCCTGCACAGAGAAAGCCACAGAGGACGTTTAAGTCTAAAACATAGGTTACTCCTTTTAATGTGTCATGTATTGGCCACTCTGACTGACCCCGAGAGAGAGGGACAGTGACTCTTCCTTTCCATCATCACACACTCTCCCTCTTTTCTTCTCTGTCGCTCTCCCTCTCTCTTTCACACACACACACCTGCTCCCACCCCAAACGGTCTGACGGATAAAACCGATGTCCTACTTAATCCACATCCCACCGCTGCAACTAAGACTTGCTGTTCAGATGGATGCAAGGAGGACATAAACCTAGAGAAAAGGAAAAAAAGACGTACAAGTGAGAGATGTTTATATGCAGCACACAGACATTTTGATTGTGTCTATTTAGTGAAGCCACACATTTTGAAATATATAGGGGTAAGGGGCGGGGTTAATTTCAGAATGTAATCAGTTGTGTATTACTGATTACATGTTTAACATTACAATCATCCATGGGATTGCTTCAACTCAACATGGGATCCATGAGATTGCTTTAACACAAAAGCTGATCAATTCAAGTTACATTTGTATTGTTTTGCCCACAAAATCTATAGGTATAAAAGATAAATTAACAATTTATACCTATACATAGACTGTAATTTAAATAATATAAAATCAACCATCAAAATGCATTTTCCTTTAAAACATGTTTTTGAATAATTATTATCAATCACATTTATCACATTTTTTGAAAAGCACTAACTTAATTTTGTGTTTTTCATTATTTGTATAAATGTAACAGATTGCAGGGACCAATATTTATAATCAGAACAGTGAAATCCCATCATATGTTACTCAGTAACCCAGTGAATATACTGTGCGATCTAGTCAAAAACTGTATAAAACAAGTCATATTCTTGCTGTCCAAACACATGCGTAGCAATGCACAGAAAAGGTGAAGGGTAAATTCATACAATCCGTATCAAGAGGCTAGTGAGCTTCTTTTCTATCCCTCCTGCCTCTTTATTGTTCTCATTTACTTTTCGTCTTCTTGCTGTAGCTCCCTCTCCCCCTGCCTGCCTGCCTGCCTGCTGTGGGTAAGGAGGTGCTATACAGTGCACTGTACAGTCTGAGCCTATTGGGAACATGCTGCTGACTCAGCCCAGGCCACTGCATTCATCTATCTGCACTGCAGTGCTGTCTCTGCTTACCCCCTCTCCTTCCCTCTCTTCCTCCCTCATTCAGTGCGCCACCTCACACACACACACACACACACACACAGAGAGAGGAGGGGGAAGGAGGGAAAGAAACGCACACGCGTGCACACGCACACACGCACCTGCTTTTGTAGTCTCAATGCTGCTGCACCATGACACACCCCACAATACAGCCTCATCAACTCAAACAATAGCTTAAATCAAGTATTACGGTATCAAAACATGAATAAGGAGAATGAAATTAAACGTAAGGTAGGCACAGCTCTAGTATACTGTGTTGTGGTGCCTCCCACACCTAATTAGACTCCAGTCTTCTCATGTTGCTCTCTCTCTATCACTCTATCTGTGTCTTATGTGGTCTCACTGGCAGCATTTTCACTGTCATGTCTGCAACTTCTGCAAGTGATTTCAGGGATAGAGTTAGGAAAACACTCCATATATTCATTGAATCTAGAAGTTTCAAAGTGTTGTGCCTTTCAGTGGGAGAGCCACAGATTACTACACCACTTATCATGTTAAGATTAAGGTTAATAATACAAATTGTCTCACAATTGTTACATTAAATTAGGTAGTTAAGCAGCAGTCAAAACATTGTCATTGTCAGACATGGTGGAACATATGCTACATGATAAAGTAATACTCATTCATTTTATACCCCAAAAATGACGCCACTCTGAGATGTAACTGGAAGGCTGCTTTATTGTTTGGAAATAGATTCGTGCTCAAATGAAGACAATCTTTCACTGATTCTCATTTAATGTCCCATGTGGTTGTGCAACACACGTCCTCTCTCTGACTGTATTAGTGGCAAGAGATAACAACGACAGTCAAAAGGCTTTTTTCAATGAGCCTATTTTCAGTAAAGAAAAGAAATTTATCTGTCATGCTACAAAAGAAAGGCTACATAAACCAATAGGTAAATCAACATTGGAAATGAACAGAAGTGTAAAACAGAAGGCAAGCTGTTCTCTTACTAGTCAAACAACCAGTAAGCAGAACACAGAGAGAGAGCACTTGTACTACATGACTCTACAAGATGTTAGTTCAGTCAGTCTAGTCTAGGTGGTGAGTTTTCTGTTTATTAGTTAATTTTGAATGTTTAACTCAATACATGGTTTCTGTCGTGCTCCATTTTGATTCACTCCCATGGGTTTTGAGATATCCTCATTACTGATTTTATTGACAGACTAAATAGGAAGCTAAAAAGGCACGTGCCGTTAAGAGATATTGCACCAGAAACAAACACACAGACAGGTAAGACAACTAACCCTTAAATCATTAGATATATCATATTGAAAATGACAGCAAAAATCAAAGATCAACTCCAAACTGCAGTGGTGTGTTAAGGGGGGAACATGAAAGAGGGTTAGAGCTGAAACGAGCAAAAATCTGTCACACAACGTGAGCTGTGGCTCATACCGGGGCACACTGATCGGCCAGCAGTGGCCTGCCAAAGGCTATGTGTTTGTGTGTGTGTGTGTGTGTGTTTGTGTGTAAAGTTTAGGAAATTATGGGCAAGACATCTTCACACATGTACAAAAGGGTGTGCTGGTAGTGCAATCCTCTCACCAAGGCAGGCTACACAATTCTCAGCAAGCAGCCAGTACAACACCATGCATTGTACGCTGGTACCCAGCATGTAGAAGTCCTGGGCAGGCCAGAGTTTTGGTCATTCTCTGAACATATCGCACAAAGAAAGAAACATGATCAATTACACTCTGTGGTACTGGTTTCACCTCAATACAAGGAGTGGACTGGAGAGTTGAGTTACGGACATTGTTCTAATATATATATATACTATATATATATGTGTGTGTTAGAACATATATATAATATATATGTAATATAGCTCTGTATATGTGTTGATTTATATAGAGATTTAAATATAATTTTGCTCTTTAATATAGATTCTTTTAGCTTACTCCCCTCTTTTATGTGAAAAGTGACTCAAAAAAATCTACTCCATCTAACAAATGTGTCACAGCCTAACAAGTGTGACAAGGGGTGTCAGCTGGAAGCCATTCTATTTATGGTTATTAATATTTAGTGTTAGATTATTAGCTGTATTTTTTTTTAGGTAATTCTGTATTTACAAAAAACTATGCATGCCGTTAAAATAAAATGATATATTACATTATTTATAGTTTCTTAAAAAGTCCATTCTTAACTTTTGCAGTTTGTGCCGTATACAACATAGCCTGAACTGTACAATTTTTTCTTTTTTTTTTCCCAAATGGATGTATGTGTGTCTATTTTTTAGTTTTCTGTAATACATTTCTGTGTATCCATGGTGGTCTTGGAGAAAATGGACGGCAGTAGCTTTTATGCTTATCATTCAGAGTTTTATTTGGTTCAAGTTAACACCCACACTGATTTTGGAGATCTCATGCAGCAACTGGACCATAGAACTTGAGAAGGGATGAGGGATTTATTCATAAACAGGAAGTGACATCACTGCACAACAGGAAGTGCAAAAGCTCTGGTGTGGTGCTTAGGCTCACAGTACCATAACAATGCATCCAGTGCTCTGTTGGTTATTTGGTATTTTTTATGCAGTATAGCAATATGAAGAAAAATGGCAAATGAGAGGCTTCAGAGCACGTGTTATTAAATACTGAAATCCGGGGCCTATCCACTGAGCAAACCACTTTAGCCTCAGAAAGAATTAAGTGTGCTGCTCAAACCAACATATCCCAATTCACTCTCATGACATCTCCTCACAGTGTTTCCTATATCTGTGATTGCTGTTGGGGTGAGCAATATTATTGTGTTTATTGAAATTTATTGAGACCAGACTACAGTCCATAGTGACGTAACCACAAATGTAATCCACTACCAATACAAATGCCGCCCTTACAAGCGAGCAAAATGTTGCCGTTTCACTGAGATGCTTCTAGCCCTATATTTCTAAGCGTCATAAGCAGGAAGCTCTAAACTGGCCCCTGACCGGGCGGCTGCCCCAATAAGGCAACCAGCCGAGATCATTGTCCATCAGCGTGGCATATAACACAAAAGAGTAAAACATGGTTTCATAAATACTCCCATCACATTCACTTGCATTTAGTTGCAGAGCTCATAATAGTACATCTATAATATCTCCTGAGAAAAAGGGGTGAATTCTTCAAGCATTGCATACATTTCTAGGGTCTCTCCGTCTAACAATGACAGCGAAAAAACAGAATGGGCAGGGCATACTTCACCCAATCCCACTCCATGGACAAAGGGCAACAAGGGGTAACAAGGCAGGTCTCTTTGGCTTCTCCACAAAATGTTTTCATCATCCATTCACAAATTTCTGTTTCTCTCTCTAACAGGTCACTTACACCCATAACAAATATGGTCTGGCACAAGATCAGCTCCCTCAACATCAACCTAGATGTGGCTTATAAAACTGTGTAAAATGAGAGACTCATCAGCCACCAAAACATGAAAATGACATTTGCAAATGCCAGGGAAGAAAAAAAACAAAACAGAACAAAACAAAAGCATGTAAATGAGCCAAATGATATCCAAGTTGAACAATAATCATTTAACTCACCAAAACCCTTCTCAGCCCTTTCAGAAAAGTCTAACCATCCATAGAGAAACATCAGAAATGGAAAAGGAGCTTGCCATACCTGTGAAATCCCCACTAACCACTTATAACCTACACTAAGACTCTCAAAATGCCCTCTCACACAAAACTAAAGGCAGATGGTATGGAACATTACATAGGTGCATATAAATTATAAATATAAGCTTTTTAGTTTTACAGTGTTTTTCCACTCTTGAAATCAACCAACAGTTTAGTCCCATGATACACACAGACATCCAATCCCATATCTTCCACACTCACAATCTTCAGAGCAGCAAAAAATTATTTCTATTTCTCCACTGATCCACCATGTTGGTATTCTTTAGAGTACCAACAGAGTCCACTCTCCTGTCTATAGAGGCAACAATTAGATATCTGTCATTTGAAAGTGTTGATTAATGAGAGAAAAAATAGGATCCATTTTAGATTATCAACCCCATATCACTTCTCTTTGTTAAACAAATGATTTATAACTCTTAACTTTCAAATTTTGACAATGTCTCGAGCTTACAGTCGAGCCACCATTGTGGTCTGAGTATTAGTGTCTTGTGGACTATGATTATTCATGCAAGATTTCTGATCAAAACATGCCATCATGCAAGTCATTTCTATGCATTGAACAAGCACAATTATTTATGTATTCGTTTGGAAATCTTTCTGAGTAAATGTAAGCCCTTGGCCCAAGTTGACCCCATAATAAGCAGACCCTTAACCAATTGGTGTGAAAGCCCATGTAGAAAAAGCATTTTGATGTGGGTATAACAAAGATAAAATGAGTAGAAGAGTTAAGTGACATGGGCAAAATGTTGAATTTTTTTTTTTTTTTTATCTGTTTGCATTTTTTGCCGCTCAAATTAACAATAGCATTAACAAACCAAAAAAACCCTTCCAATGCTCTGGGTCATTTTTGTCTTTCACTCACCAGTCGTTCTTCTGTTTGCTCATACAGAGTGAGTGTGTCATTTTGTCCCTCTATACATTTCAATACTAAATGACACAGGTCCACTCTTGTGACTGCTTTAAGATGATTCTTCAACATCAAGCAGCATCCTTGTTTTTCCCTCCCAACACTGTTTTCCATTGGAATCCATTGCTTGCATCCACACATTGGATTCCTTTAGTGTTTCTCATTCATGCCTCTTAAGTGTAGAGTTACTTGTCTTATCCGTAGACCAGTGATACGTGAGCAATCTGCCTTTTAGCAGACACAGACATTTCCTTAGTATTTTGTCTGTTATTCATTCCCTTTTGTTAAGATCAGTAGTCTAGATACAACAATGTCACACAGTACGCTGATTATGTTTGGTTTTACTCAAGTTCAAGTGTCTTCAAGCTGTAACAGACCACGCTGCTTCCCTCTGCATCAATACAAGAATGAAGTCTGTAAACAAAATTATTGAATAGTATTCTTTTTCTTACTTGCAAATGAAATAATCTGTACATCTGTGTGGGTTAGATGGTTTCCTCTCGCTTTGCTTGAAGTTACATTATTATAATTATTATTGTTATTACTGTGATTATTATGCCAACACTCTAACATTTAGATTCCCTGACGTCTTTTTGGTTTCTTCCCTTCTCTTTCCTTCCTCCCTTTCCCTCGTTGTTGTCATCCTGTTTCTCCTTGTCAGGTTTGGTTACACTGTCATAAGAGGGCAGGGAGGCAGTGGAGGGAGTGCCCTCCTTCTTTTCCTGTTCCTGATTGGTCCCGCCATTCTCGACGTCATTGTTGGCTGGTTTGCGCTTGCAGACGAAACCCCGCCTCGCCAGGTAGGAACGGTAACACCTTTGAATGATTTTGGCTGACACATCCTCCTGCTTGCGCCTCAGGGTGGTGGTGATTGGCTCATAGGACACCTTAGAGGGATTGGCTGCCACAAAACGCTCCTCCATTTGCTGCCTCAGCATGTCCAGCTCGCCACTGTCACCCAGCACACGCTTGGTGAAGGCAAAGAGGATGTCCAGGCAGTGGATGCGGTCGCCGCTCACCATGGGCATGTCCATGGCGATCAGCTCAATGGTGTTGGGCTTGGGTACACGGAGCGGGTGTTCTAGTGCATCAGCAAAGTCAGAAAGCTTGGCATAGGTGATGAACTGGCAGGCGTCAGGGTCAAACTTCTCCCAAATCTCATAAAAGGTCTCAAAGTCGTCCTCACTGAGTGGGTCTGCACTCTCCTCTGTGGCCACGCTGAAGTTCTCCAGGATGATGGCGATATACATGTTGACCACAATGAGGAAAGAAATGATGATGTACATGACAAAGAAGAAGATGCCCACAGAAGGGTTGCCACAGTCTCCTGTGGCCGGGGTGCCAGCATTCTCCAGAAGGGGGTCACAGTCGGGAGGGTAGTTGAGGATGGGTAGCAACAGGCCGTCCCAGCCAGCTGACGTGGTGATCATGAACAGGCAGATCATGCTGTTGCCAAAGGTCTCAAAGTTGTACATGTCATCAATTCCAGCCCCGTGTTTTACATAGCCAAAGTTAGACATGCCAAAGATAGAGAAAATGAACATGACCAGGAACAGCAACAGGCCAATGTTGAACAGGGCAGGAAGTGACATCATTAGGGCAAACAGTAGAGTCCTAATGCCCTTTGCCGATTTGATGAGACGTAGGATTCTGCCGATACGGGCCAGACGAATCACCCTGAAGAGGGTTGGTGACACAAAGTACTTCTCAATCAGGTCCGCCAGAAACATTCCTATAATGAAAAGGAGCACACAGAGGAGAAGAAGACATGTGTTTGGTTAGGAGAGAGGGAATATCATCACTGGCTCACTGGCTGCTTTCTTTTATTCTCAGTATAGTATTATGCTCACAAATAAGGACAACAACACAAGTTGATGCCACATTTGACTGCTTTGTGACTGGAAAGCCACTAGAGGGAGATGGCAACACCTGAGTTCAGTGCTGGCTTGTTATAAAATTGCATCAGACTGCAGCAAACTCCTGTAACATTTCCTCAATGGCTATTGAATGCACTGAGGAAATCAGTCCTTAACAAACTCGTTCTCCAAACTGAAGCAGCAACAAAAATCAAATCAAAATGAAACTATATTCACATTTTCACAGCATAGAAGTTCAAGACAATTGTACTCCTAGAGATTTGCATAGAAGAAAAACCCAAAACATTTATTTCCTCGTATTCCTCTTTTTCCTATTTCCATGCATACATTCCTCTTTTGAATACTTACCAACAATGGAAAGGATGACCACAACCACGTCAAAGATGTTCCAACCTATGGTGAAGTAGTAGTGACGAAGGGCAAAGAGCTTCAGTACAAACTCAGTGGTGAAGACCACAATAAAGATGAAGTTGACCCAGTACAGAACATTCTCCGTGTCTTCTGACTGGTCGTCTGTCTCCACCATCATGGTGACCATGTTGAGGCAGATAAGGATCATGATGGAGATGTCGAAGACCTGCTGCGTCACAAAGTCAAACACCATGCCCTGGATATTGTTCTGAGGAGAGAGGGAGGAAATGGATAGAGGGATATTATTAGTGAATTTAGCACACTTGGAATAGGGATCTCATGGAATGTTTCTTGGAGTGCTTTCCTTAGTCCTCTCCTTGAAATTCACCTCTAAATGTGTCAGGGCCCAAAACTATCTGGTTGGCGAAGATCAAACCGCAAAACAAAACTTACCATTGGCCTGGGTATCGGTTTCTGTGGTTTCTTTGATCCTAGTTTCTTCATGGCATTGTAGTATTTCTTCTGCTCTTCTGTCATGAAGATATCCTGACCTCCAAAGTAAAGGGACAAGAACAATCTGATTACAATCTGAAAGTATTCGGACCCTCTTTCCAGTGCTAATCAAAATCAAATGGCACACACATATTTGGTCTTTGACCCTTAGATGAGATTCTAAGCTTTAATCATTTGCAAAGCAGTTTGTGCACACAACAAGGAAAATAAATCTTATCTTTTTCTTTTGCTGGTTGAAGTTATCAATGATGACACCAATGAAGAGGTTTAGGGTGAAGAAGGAGCCGAAGATGATGAAGATGACAAAGTAGATGTACATGTATATGTTGTCCTCATAGATGGGCTGGTCCCCAACCTGCAGAGTGCCACAAGTAAAAATATACACAACTGCATTTCACATTAATCAGGAAGCAAGACTTCAGAACTGCGACAGACCTACCTTTCTAGAATCTATTGCTGCATACATAATGTCCATCCAGCCCTTGAATGTTGCCTGTGAGAGGGCAGACACGATATGTAAGAAATAGGTTTAAACAGTAATCAGTTGTGGAGAGAAGATCAATATGAAGTGACAGCAAAGGTTTCTCACCACTTGCAGGAGTGCCAGGTATCCTGCACCCACATTGTCAAAATTGATCTTGACATTCTTCCATCTGACTTCAGAGTAGTTTGCGCTAATGAGTGCAAAACACTCTGATTTGTTGTTGACCACATCAGCCTGGAAGTACTCCTCGGCCGTATCGTTAAAGCAGTAGTAATACTTCCCAGCAAACAGATTGACACCCATGATGCTGAAGATGAGCCAGAAGATGAGACACACCAGCAGCACATTCATGATGGAGGGGATTGCGCCCACCAAGGCATTCACCACCACCTGAGGAGCACACCAGGGAAATAGCACCACCATGACATAGCAATCACATACCAACTGCATAGACATATACAAGAACATCAACACACACATGCACATAGGAATGCACAATCTCTCCCTCTATTAGAGACACTAACTATATGTTCTCTAATTTCCTGGTGCAAGATTAAGCCCACCACTATGAAATATAAATATTCTTTAGCTAGAAATCCAAATAGTATATTCAGGATGGTGTTAATCCTACGGTATCCCTGAAAAACTCTCCTACAATATGAACTGGTACAATGTGTTAGGTGTAGCCTCAAGATGTACTGACTAATTGTGTGTATGTGTAAATATTTTGTAAGGAAAAATACATGAAAAGTCGGATGCCTGTCATAACTGTAAACCACTCAGAGAAGTTTTTGATCAAGTACATACTATAACTACACACAATGTCTCCATCAAAGTTCCTCTAGCCAGTCTATTACAAAACAAAAAGTGCATTGGGAAATAGCAAACTTTTCCTTCAACACCTGCATTTATTGTAACCCTATATTTGGTCATCCATAGATTATGCGGCAGTGGTCGTATTCAACAGCTCAGACTATACTGCTGCTCCAGAATGTGTTTGTGGCTGTTCGAATGCAGGACATCCAGCAGCTCACCAGACGTGAGCTGATCTGAGCCTGGCATGCTCTGTCAGAGCTGTAAGCTCGCTCACAGGAATATGTTCCCCCCTTGACAACAACTAACTAAAGAACACAAGGGCTTTCTGAGTTGGATCTGCAAAATTAGTGTGACTACTAAACTTGATGACTTAGCAAGGGAGTTTTCAAAGAATGTGAAAAAACACTGTTATAATGCTGAGTATTCCCCACCCTACAGTGGCTGTGTATGATGGGTACAGTATATATACAGGGTTATGGTTATTGCCAAAGGAGAGCATGACTCATATAATCTATACTGCACTTAAGCGGTGTAGGCATGTTAGGGTAGATAGAACTAATATTTTAGGGGAATACCATATGAATGTGCAGTTCAAAACATGGAAAAGCTGTGGAAACAAGCAAGCCAATTTATGAACCAAAATCTTATGGGCAAACATCAAATTTATGAACCAAAATCTTATGGGCAAACATCAAATGTCAAAACTTATGTTAGGAAGGGGTCTAGGGTTCCTTTTCACCCTAACCTAGTGTTATGGCAAATATTATAATATAGAGATGTCGCATCCATGTGATCAGTTAATATAACCACTGTAAGACAATGTTATCATGCAAATCATGGTAATGAAATTCACTGAGGGAGGGTGAGCAAGGGTGAGGTGGAGGGAGAGGGTATGCAACCAGAAGTTTGTTGATCTTCCAGTGTGACAAGGCCAAAGCCAAACTGTGATAACATCAGATAACAGGAGAGGCGAGGCAGAGTGGCAGTCAGAGGGCGCTTAGCCTAGACACTAACAAGATTTTTTTCTGCACAGCAACAACCAGAGGCTGATCCAACCCATCACACATGGATACATGGCAGAAACGATTAGTAAGACCCATTCTTGTTGCAGAAAGGACATATACAACTTTCCATTCTCTGGCAAAGCTCAGAGACAAACTTCTAGCAGGTATTGGTCGTGTAGCTCAAATTATTTAACTTCAGGCTTCATCACCTCTACCCAATGGTTCAGTCTGAGCAGGTTTTGTGCGATGGTTCAAACCAGCTTCTAGTTGCTGTCTCAGCTGGTATTGAATACTCAAGAGCTATGTTTTGTACTATAATATATTACATTATTCAGCTTAAAATGTATTTCCATGGCCTAATCTTTCATTAAGGCATGGGACAGCTTTTTAAGGTGTTCATGTTAATATTTTTTGTGAAGAAATCATTGTAAAATGCTATATTTCTAATATATGAAATGAAATAAGATAAATCAAATCAGATGTATTATGACCATCTGAGATGATCTGTATCCATGCAAAAAGCTTTTCATTAATGACCGTGGAAAGGGGTTACCTAAATCCCCCCCCTTTGAATTTTCTAGAATTCTCTATATTGTTATCTCTAGCATGCGTTGATGCTTTTATTTGATCGGCATGCAGAAGGACCAGCTGCCTGGTATCTTAGGTATCTTACCCTCATCCCTTCAAAACGCGACAGGGCCCTGAGGGGTCTCAAGGCCCTCAGTGTCCTGAGTGATTTAATGGGGCCTAGATCGGAGTAGCCCAACGCATTAGCTATAAGGCTGACTATAGACACCTACACAGACAGGGAGAGAGGGAGAGGGAAAGACAGAAGCAAAGACAGAGAGGGTCCACATAGTTAGAGGGGATACAGAGAGAAAGATAGACCCTACGTAAAGGATGGCTGAATGGTTAATGAGCTTATACAGATATATATAAATACATATATAGTTTCTATATGTGTAAGTATATGTATCTATATAACAAAATTGAGAGAGCATAAGGTTAAACAGGGGTTAATACAATATACAAAGGTTAAGAAATAGTACACGCCCCAAGTTTTTTTCTGGATATGTTTTTGTTTGTTTATGTTCGCGTTTGGTTTAGTTTGGCAAGCCAGTCCAGCTTGATAACCAGCTTAACAGCACAGTGAGCACACCTGGAAAGAAACTTGTGGTTGACACAGTGAGAGGGAGAGAAGATAAGATTCAAACAAAGGGAAAAATCAGAGGAGAAATGCTTTCACAAACACTAACTCAATATGACACGATAAAATACACACAGTACACTGTACAAAACAATACAGTATCCACACCAGATAGCATCTTATTTAAAGAGGGGAGAGAAAACGCACGAGGTTGAGGACAACTTTCAGGGTTAGAAGAGAGAGGATAACCTGTGAAGGTAAGAGTCCCAACACAGCACACAAACCTTACCCTGGACCCTCAAACACCGACCCTCAGTCCCTCTTGACAGCAGCACAATGTCTCTCTCAACTTAAAGAGAGACACAGTTATAGGCACCTGCTGTGAGAGAGAGGATAGGTCAATGTTAGGGAGGAGACTTGCATGGAAAAGCCAGGATAAGTTATCATCACAATACACAAACCACAATACGCGAGAATATTTTGATTCCTGCACAGTTGATGTTCTCTATGGTAGAATCAGGGAGGGTTTGTCAGGCACTGTGATTCCAGCACATCACCTGGAGAGAGACCATAAGAGCTTGCTTCTTCTGTCTTCCATCATCAGCTATATTTGGTCATAAACATGGATTAGGCTGCTGACAATATATGGGGCCATCAACACGCTATGTCTTGTTTTTCTATTTCAGAAGAGAAAAGTCTACCACGACCACACAGGGAAGAGGTAAGTTGTATCCCATTCTACTGTTTTTGGCTTCATCTGTCAACTCAAATGACCCTTGAACCACTGACAAAATCTTTCTGTGTTGTAAAAATCTACAGTTTAATATACACAAGCAATTTTAATATACACATACGCATCCATTAAAAAAAAAAAAATAAGAGTATGCAGTCCAACCTCCTTTAGCAAATCCTTCAGTTTTCTGACAGGACAGTGAACACATAGACAGGAAAGTAAGGAGAAAGAGGTGTGAGAGCATGGCATGAACCAGATTCACATTCATGCAGTCACAGGCAGTGGAGTTCATGGACATTTTCCCAATAAAGAACACAAACAGATTTATAGTTAATCACCAGGCATACAACACACATTGATACATCCACACCATGACCCACTGTGACAAATCCCGATGTCTGAATATTCAACCATAGACAGCCAGGCTACTCGCAATCTATCAAGGATGGTGGGAGATTTGTTTATTAGAGTGAGGAGGGATCACAGATGATTTACCACCCATTACATGACTCAACATAACACAACACAACACAACACAACACAACACAACACAACACAACACATCAGATATGTGAAGAAGGCATTTGTGCATGCCATGTAATGTACATTTGCAGATGCAGACAGTGGGAGAAATTCAGTCAATAGACTCACCAAACAATATGACAGAACAGGACACACCATATATAACCAATAGGAATGGGAGTCCATCGCATTGCTTTGAGTACTGTCAGGGAAACATTCTTCAATGTATCACTAACATCACATTTAACACTTATGTGTAGTTTACTATCTCAGACTTCACTGAGCTTGAGTGAATACTTGTGACTCCATACCAATGCCAAGTCTCCCATTTTCAACAGTAATACTTAATATTGCAGCATTTCACTGACCACGACTGTGGTCCACTAGGCACTGCAGGCAAAGCCTGGATATCAATGAATAATACTACAACAGGCCTTTCAGCATCTTATCAAATAACTCAAATAAGGGAGGTTTAATAAATTAAGTAGTAAAATAAGAAATGTTTGACGAAAGACATTTCACTGTAGGCTACTGAAATGATCCGGCACCTGAAACTGGTCAAGCAGTGCTTAGCAGTTATACTTAGGTATTCTTACATGATATTCAAGCAAGTAAAATAAGATTTTTGGGTCCAATTTTGTTGATTGGGGTAGAAAATTAACAATATCTAAGTTCTGCAAATTAAGAATTTTTTGGCAATTGCAGGATATAAGTCTCCTGGGAAAGAATACATACAATCTGGCTCTCAAGTTGTAATCACGACAAACGACTACACAGAGGGCTATCTGACCAGTAATTGTATTGTTACTTACGGTAAATTACCATTATAGCCCAATTTACACCCCTCCCCCCCAAAAAAACTCACAAAACAACATACATGCTGAGTTTTCAGTTCATATATGAAACGTTTAGTTAAAGGAATCCACCAAGTTTTTGGGAGATTGGCCCGTTGGTCAACCCATTAAGTTAAGAGAACATAGACATCAAAAAATCATCCATGTGTCCCCAGTAGATCATTTGCTCCATGCTAACATACGCTATGTTGAGTGACAGTAGGTGACGAGCATTATCCAAAGTAAGAATACTTTGCAACTAGTGGTTGTTATTATATGGCCTATAGATTCATACATTTAAAAAATGAAATGTCATTAACTCAATATAGTAGATGTAGCCAGGTTTAGTTTTGGAACTATTTCAGGTGAGCAACCACGTATTGATTCACTCTAGTAGTCTCCCATCGCCTACCATGTTCACTTTCTATGGAAACAGGGAAAGTACTCCCATGGTCATTTGAAACAGTAAGTTATTTTTATACCATTTCTCATGTCAATTTTATCAATCTCTTGCACAAAACTGCCAGAGATGGCCACATATTTTTAAGATTACTTAATATGTAGCTTTAGAGCTGCTACACATTCTCATTTTCATATTTTTTAGATCATGCTAGTGGGCTACTATCACTCAACATAGTGTATGCTAAAGTGTTAGCATGGAGCACCGGAGTAAATGATCCACTAGGTACACATGGATGATTTTGGTGTCTGTGTTCTCATCACTTCATGAGTAAGTTGACAGACAAATCTCCCAAAACCTTGGTGTATTCCTTTAATGTTGCCATCTTAAAATATAATCATAAGGAATTGTGCCAAATAAATAGTGTGGATAGGTACTTACATCCACAATGAAGAAGTCTAGCCAGCACCAGGCGTTTGTAAAGTACTTGACGAAGCCATAGGCCACCCATTTCAGCAACATCTCCAGGATGAAGATATAGGTGAAAACCCGGTCCGCATACTCCAGAATGATCTTGACTGTCTTCCTCTGCTCAATGTACACATCCTCAAAGGCCTAGAGAGGAGCGCAGAAGGTTCAGACAGGCAGTGGCGTGGCTGCTCTCTTTCAACATGAACTATTCACAGATTATATGTTGATACACACATGGAGTTATCAGTTCAAAATCATAATCAAGTTTATTTACCATGTACATTTTCACAAGCCAGGGGTTTGACTTAATAGTTGGTCAATACAACATTTATAAAGAGAGAGGTATTCAAATGGCATTAAAAATAAAATGGAATAGAGTAAGCATACAGTTGTGCTGTGCAGAAATTAAATTTCCAGGCATGAAATCGTTCAATATTGCATTGTATAGTCTAAAAAAAATTCTAGCAATGTATGTCTCAGGACGTTGCAGGTAGGGCAGCGCATTTGGATGTAGCTATTTGAGCTGATGGAGCCGTTGGAGCTATTTGGAGGGGTGCTGTTATACAGTTTTACTAATGCCAAATGTGGTAGTGAAAAATATAGAGGTCTATTTCTGTGAGGAGAATGGTGCTGTATTTTATCTCCAGCACTGTGTGTGTGTGTGTGTGTGTGTGTGTGTGTGTCTGTGTGTGTGTGTGTGTGTGTGTGTGTGTGTGGTTGGTGCCTTGCTGGTGTGGGTCACAGTCAGAGGTGTCAAATCACTAAATCCTAAGATGTGCTTAAGTCCCCACATCTGATATAATTTTCCACTAAAACTTCCAAACCCACTTACATCAACAAAATTTCTGAGGGCAAAGTGGAACAATGACTAATGACTGACAAAATATTATTTTTTGTTCAATGTGATAAATTATTAGGCATAGGTCACCTAACTATCTTGCTTAGAGGAAACATTGGTCCTGAATGCTACCCGGATGTGATTTTATAGGAATGGTTTCCAAATAAATTTCTGTCATTTTTGCTTGATCTCCATTATAATGATATAAACTCCAAGATCTACTCTGGAGTACCACACCTTGGTCATCTCACTTACCATACCATCCTATTGGTAAGATGCTGTTTATGCAGCATGATGATGTGATCTTGGTCAACCAATACTATTTTCTATAGAGGAGTTTTGGGAAGTCACTTTGGCAGGCTTTTGGATTGTTTTTATTATTATAACATCCTCTTCAGTAATGTTAAGTTTTATACAACAGGTTATATGCCCTGTGCACCATTTCAGAGTGTGAGTTTTTTCCATACAGTAGTGGCGGCTGACTAGCTGATAGAACAGGTTTTCTGTCCAGTCAGACTGATACTTCCCTTAGCTCCTCAATTCTCCATTGCCTGTGTCCACTGCTCAACACATAAGTGTTCTGAATCACTATTTGGCTACAGTCCCCCCAGAAAGCTGCAAACCTAAGCTGGATTCCTTTGGTTGAAAGGTTGGTGCATTACAGCACTTTGCTGTCCATTAGCAACAATCATATCAAGCACAGTTGCAGAAGAAAAGCAAGAGATGATCTCGCTTTTCCCCACACTTTGCAAGAAAATGGGAGTGATCAAACCCTATAGCCATATTCTTGTTTTAATGATTCTGTGCATTTGCCCATTTTATTTTAATCCTTTTTTATTCTTAGTTATTGTTCACGTTTTATTTATTGCTTACATTTTTACTTATTTTATAAAGCACTTTGTAATTCTGGTTTTATAAGTGCTCCATAAATAAAGGTTATTATCATTATTATTATTATTACTAGTAGTAGTAGTAGCAGTAGTAGTATTGTGTGTGTGTGTGTGTACATGCATGCGTGAGCATGTGTGTGCGTGTGTGTGTGTGTGTGTGTGTGTGTATGTTCTTACCAGTGCTCCACTGCTGAGCAGGATCATGAAGATGATAAGAGTTTCAAACCAATTGTGTTCTACAATCAGGTAGCAGGTCTTCCTCAGGAACCACCAGTGCTTCCCCCAGCCGTGAGTGATGGGCACGTCACAGCACTTATATTTGGCCACACACTCTGAATGACAAAGGAGAAACACAACCGCTGAAACACGCTAGAAAGATGGACACACTATACTACCCATACACAAACATATGTATACATTAGAGCGCTATTACTATACTACATACAGTGCTAATAGTAATTCATAACATTATTTTTATTGTTATTACTAACTACCAAGTCAGTGAGTGAACACCCCCTACCATCTGTCCAGCAGGCGTCTGGGTCTACGTACTCCTCGACTACCTCCACCACCGCCACCTCCTCCACATCAGGCTTGATGTCTATAGTGCTGCCCTCAGACGAACTGGTGTCATCCAGCTAGGACACACAGAGGACCAGAGAGATCAATTCAACCTCTGAATTTCTCCCTGAACATCATGAGCTCAGCATTGAGGTGCTCACAGCACATGGATACTGCACAGTGCCAATACAGCTATTACCTTAACGTCCCTTTGGGTTTATATGCATGACATGATTTATTGCTATAGGTGGATGCATGCTCTAGCCATGTAGGTGCAAGTATAGCTATCATTTCTACCAGATTCTGTCCTGGAGAGGTATTAATAGACATTAACAAGGTAGTAATTAACCTTGACCAGTGATTGATTACACTAATAGCGATGGTCAACGTTAAATATGCATAAATATAGATTCAGTGATGAAGGGCTCATATATTTAAGTAAATTGTGTAGGAAGTATACGCACACATACATACAGGAGAGTCAGTACAATAAACACAAAAAATATTAATGATGATAAATAAAGGTAATGGCGTTCACAGAATCTGTTGGTATATCAAATTTCTACCAAATAATATGTTTGTCTTCCTAAAACAACAGAAAAAGAACCGCTAAGAATATTCAACATAAATTTCATTCTTGTATAGTAAAGATGAATGTAAATCACCAATTTTTAGATGTTGCCATTAAAGCAGAAGCTGCTGCTTGGTGAAGTCTATAAATCATGTCACATCTGAACAATAGGTCAAGGTGAGGCAGGACAAAGTGGTGAAACCCCTGCGTAATAGCAGCCTTATTGCAATACTGTATACACACACTTGCACACATGCAAACACAGACGCACTCAGCCAATCCAATTCACTAGAGAATGATGCTGCACTTTATAATCTTGAGTCGTCAGCAAAGGACCGCATTCACACTCACTCTCCCTCTCTCTCTCCCTCTCTCTCTCCTCTAGTATACCACACAACCAGACAGATCCCTGCTTCCCCGATTGGCTGATAGCGGCTCTGTCTGTGTCCAATCCCTGCAGCGTACTCTGTGACAGGCTGCGGTGCAGGGGAGATGGGTGTGTGGTTGGTCGAGGGAGCCCAGCAGACTAAGGACCTGGTGCAGGTACAGTAGTGATGCTGCTGCCTTCACTCCTTTCTTCCCACTGCAAACCAGGTCAAGGTGACCCACACATCAGACTTCCCTACACGCTTTGGATCTGACCCCCTCTACTCCCACAATCATACTAGACAGTAGACAGTATGTTGGTCTGTCTGTCTGTCTGTCGTCACGCCTGCCTGTGTCTCTGTCCATCTGCAGGGTCAGCACTAAGGCTTAGTGTTACAGCTCTCATGTCTAAGTGAATGTTCTGAAATGTCAGGCCAGCTGACTGTCTGCGTAGCCTCTCTAGTGAGGCAGCTCAGGCCACTTCTGCTCAGTAGGTGAAAAGATGCAACACGGGCACACACAGAGACACAAAAACAAACTGACACACACACACACACATGCACACACCACAGACACAGACATACACACATGCACTCTGAATTATCATATTACCTCATAATACATGATTCAGCCACCTCTTCGGTAAACATACCTATATAGAGGCACTGGCTGTGTTAAAATCTGAATTTGGCTCTACCCATCCTATCAAACTGGAAATGTTAAGCTGTTCACCATATAGATAAGTTATAAAACACAATGATACCTATTAGCTATATCTCTCAATCAGTCCAAATATTGAGTAAAAGTAAAACCTGACCTAACACACCACTCAATCTCACTCCATCGTGCAATATCCACAACTCCCCCAAACCAACATCAAACTCTTAATCTCAGGCAAGGACATCACTCCCGCCACCTTCCCTCATTCTCACACTCTTATCCATCCTCCCTACTCACATCTTTACTGTTCTCCACATCAGATTCGCTGCTGAAGTCCTCAGTGTTGAGGTTTTCAAAGTCCGACTCGCCAACAGCGATGGGCACACAGACGGTCAGGTTGGGGTTGTGGATGAAAGACATGTAGTCCTCATCAATCATGTACTTTCCCACGCTGCTCCCAATGCCACTGGTGGTGCCATTGCCGTTTTTGGCATAGTCCAGTTCACGGTTGATGTCTACACCAGTGTGGTTGGCAATGCAGTTGAGTTTCTTGTCATACATGTCATCCAGAGGTTTCTGCTCATCCTCCATAGGCTGTTGTTAGAGTGACAAAATAGTATCAAACAAAGCTTATGACAAATCAACAATGTCAAAATGGAGCTGTCCTACTTGGCTAAAACACACACATTTAGTTAGATAACATTATAGTACAAGCTATTTAACAATTGAGAATTTCCCATGCATATAGATATATTATATCATTATATTGTACCTTCTTGAGCACTGTGGCAATGAAGACCCGCATGTGGACCTTGAACCAGGCAATACCTGTCTTAATGCGGGCAACAGCAAGCTGGAGGTTGTTGGGCTCACCATCGTCATCTGTGGCTGCAAGGTTATCTGCACTGAATGAGCTCAGCAACAAGGCCAGGAACAGATTCAGCACCTAGGACAGAAAACACAGACACAGCCTAGAACCCATGCACCCACAGCAGATGGACGGTTTACTACAGGGTTAGGGTTACAGGGAGCATCCCAAGACAGCTGTATCTGAAAAATTATATTTATACTATCATCTAGTGGCATACATGCTATGTACTCTTTTCGTACCACCAGGTTTCCAATGACCATGACCATCATGAAGACGGTGAGGCACATGGTCTGCCCCGCCACTTCCATACAGTCCCACATGGTCTCGATCCACTCTCCACACAACACTCGGAACACGATCAGGAAGGAGTGGAAGAAGTCGTTCATGTGCCAGCGGGGCAGCTCACAGGTCGGGGCGATCTTACACACACAGTCCTTGTAGCTTTTGCCAAACAGCTGCATGCCCACCACAGCAAAGATGAAGACGATGATGGCCAGCACCAGGGTCAGATTACCCAGAGCTCCCACTGAGTTACCGATGATCTTGATCAGCATGTTGAGGGTGGGCCACGATTTGGCCAGCTTGAACACTCTTAGCTAAAGCGGAAAAGGAAGACAGGATTATCAAACAGTTATTCTTATTAATATCAAGAAAGTGATATAAAGGTGGTCTTTATTGCCCTGACTCATCTAATTTGTATTTCACATTAAAAAGAAGTGCGCATGGAGCAAAAGTATTGATTGTCAGCATTTGATTGTTTTGTCTGGCACTGGCACAGTACATTGACATTAAAGGGGCTAAAAGTGCTGTTTTATCAACTGGGCAATACAATTCTAAGATACAAGTCAATCATTACATATTTGCTGATTCTTTACAAGCTGTATCTTGCCCAGCTCAGCCTTGTTTTGGGTCAATATGTCCTCCACTCCATGAATACATTTTTTAGGGACAGATTTAGACAATTTGTTGATATAAGATGCTAATCTGTATTATATACAAACAAGCAAAAAATGTATCATTGAAAGTATTATAATTAAAAGGTGTGGACTCTGAATGTTAGCTGCCTAAACAGCATCATCTGCCTGGTAGCTCATCTGCCTACTTCAATTGGCTGTGAGTTGCAGTAACATATAGTAGCAACATAAGTTTGTCATTAACTTTGGGAAACTCTTGGAAATCTCTCCTCAGGCTGATTCAGATACATTTTACATTGGTACTGCTCTATCTTAAGAGCCTCTGTGGCCAAAAAAGTAAGTAAGTAAAAGTATTTACTCCATATTTTAAATGTAACTAAACAACATATATCTTAAGGTTTTAAGAAATAATTTTTCACAATACTTAAAAGTATTTAGACACTGATATGCCACACTGTACTGAAACATGGTATGGTAAAAGCCACCCTCCAAATGAAATACAACTGATATGCAGCCTATACTTTTTATATGCAGCTTTGGATGTCAAATTCATTTTCAATGAGTTTACAGCAAAAAAGCTAATTTGTCAATGCCTTTCACTGTTTATACAATTCATTCTGAAGTCAATCTATAATATGTTAGGCAAGGTCAACCATATAAAAATCACATACAAACACATATAAACCTGCTATCACTACCTTTTCCACTGTCTGGTGTTTGGGTGAATATTTTCTATTGTTTCTCACATGATCCGACATCTGACTGAACCCTTCCATCTCTCATTAATGACACATTGACGAATGGTCTGTGCAAGGGGGGCAGGGGAAGTAAACAGATGTTGACATCCCCCATCTCACAGAACTGTCTCTACTCTCTTCCACTTACCAATCGGAATGACCTGAGCACAGACAGGCCTTCCACGTCAGCCAATCCCAGCTCAACTAAACTCAGAGTCACGATGAAGCCATCAAAACAGTTCCAGCCCTCCTGGAAGTAGTAGTAGGGATCCATGGCGACCAGTTTGGCAAACATCTCCCCAGCGAAGATCCCAGTGAAAACCTGTGGAATATCATCAATATTGATTTATAATACGCACTGTTATTTTTTCCAAACATAATACAAGCAGAACAAGAATATTTATTTATCAGAGTATTGATGGGTTAAAGTCACAGACTCCAGTTTGGTCCATTAGATAGACTGAAGGCCCAGTAGGAATTTGGGCTTTTGGTATTTTGCAATCACGATATTGTCTTCACAGTTTTGCTCCCACAGAACAGTCAAATCAAATTAAAGCATTCACAAAAAGAAGCAGATCAATGCTTTTTTTGTTTTGTTCTTTGATCTTTGTGATTTCTATAAAACCTCACACCCATATTACAAATGGAGCATTGCAAATTGTCTTTAAATTTACAATATGTTACAATATGTATATAATGGTGACTGGTTAATGATTAATGATTATTGTTTGCAATCACAAAAAAACTGCAAAATCCGAGATCCGTTCCTCGTTCTAGAAGTCTTGAAGGAAAATTGAGCGCAGAGTGAAAAAACCTGGCTTGCTTACATGGCATTTTGTTTGATGTAGTGCTGATTAAAAATGGATTGGTCTCTTGCTTTGAGTGAGGACTCTCCTGACAGGGCAAGGTCATGGAGCAGTGGCATAGTATTCCAGTAGTGCTGTAGGACTTTATGGGGTTGTGGTACTAAGAGCCATTCCCATATCTCCCACCCAATACCTAATCATGTGCCCAATCATCACTGCAGAGAACACCCAATGATTCATACTGCACCATCCATCAACGCCATGCCAATTCCTCTGATCTCATTTCCTGTTCCACTCCTGACAACATGCCAATCCCTGTGACCTCATTTCCTGTCTCGACCCTGACACCATGCCAATTCCTCTGACCTCAGACACTGAATGGTCGCAGGTAGCCAGCTGTGATACAGTGATATCTGAGAGCAAGGGCATAGCACAGACAAACCAAACAGTCTGCTGTACATTTGGTTATAATCAAACTTTAATGCATGCCTCCACCAAACCAGTCCTGGACAGATCAATGGCAAGCCTTGTTATCAGGACTGCTATGTCAGGAGAGAGAGAGAGAGAGAGAGATAGAGAGAGAGAGCTGAGGGAGAGAGAGAGAGCTGAGGGAGAGAGAGGGAGAGCTGAGGGAGAGAGAGAGAGACAGAGAGAGCTGAGGGAGAGAGAGAGAGAGCTGAGGGAAAGAGAGAGAGAGCTGAGGGAGAGAGAGAGAGAGCTGAGGGAGAGAGAGAGAGAGCTGAGGGAGAAAGAGAGAGAGAGCTGAGGGAGAGCAGGTTAAAGCAGAAGCGGGAGAGAGACCTGAGTGGGGGTGATGAGAGTTTGGGGAGCAGGCTGCCTGGCTGCATTAAAATGGAACTGAATCTTTAATGAGACCCCATCAAAGGCCTGCATGTGTGTGTGTGTGTGTGTGTGTGTGTGTGTGTGTGTGGGCGCACGCCTGTGTATTCTTAAGTGCACATACCCAATGATGCATTGGTGTATTGGTTTGAGGTTATGTTGGTGGGGCAAAGCGAACGAACCTACAACGCTTCTCTAACTCTTCAGAGGGATTGCGAGATACGTGCAGACATAAAAAAAATGTTACAGAGATAAATGATGCAAAAGAGTAAAATACAAAGAGCTGCAGTTGCTCACCAGGTTGCCCACAGACAGCACCGCCTCAAAGTGTGGGGTCATGGGGTAGTGCTCCATGGCCATGAAGAGGGTGTTGAGGACAATACAGATGGTGATGGCCAGGTCAACAAATGGGTCCATGACAATCAGGTAGACTATGTGCTTGAGCTTTAGCCACATGGGAAAGCACTCCCAGATCAGGAACGTGTTGGCAAACTTATACCAGCAGGGTGGACACTTTCTCTGAGACTCCTCCAACTCTGCAGGGAGCGATGGAAGGAGGGGGAGACAGGAGAGGAAAGTGGAAGAAAAGGACACGGTGAGAAAAAGCAAGTATGACAGAAGATAATTATATGTATAACGTTACAGTAAATCTCAAAGATTGTGATGTCAAAGGCAAAAGATGAGAGGTAATTTGTACAGAGTATACATTAAGTACCAAAAAATGTATAGATAGTGGAATGACACTGGCTCCTTTTACTGTACAGTAATTAAAATTATGGTTCTGATCAAAAGATAAATATTAGGAAAAAACACAGGTTTTCTACTGCTGATTCTGACTAGTAATTGGATTACATGTTAAAACATGTTCGAGAAATTGCCAGTTAAGCTATGTATCACTCAGCCTTTAAAAAAAAACGTAACTTTCAAGTTTCTGACCTTCTAACAGCACAAGGTCTTTAAAATCTTTGAAATACTATGGTAAGGCCAATACATCTCAATGAAAATACAGTTGTAGGACGAATTTGGTCCAATAATATTTTGTTTCAGTGTGGATTACATGGATGATTCTGTGATTCAGTGTGACGCAATGTCTCAGCCCAAGTTGATGTGCCAGCCAAAAGACATTGCCCTTCCACCACCCGTGAACTCTGTAAGAAAATTAGATGAGGAATCCCACTGCTGAAATGAGTCACAAGGCATAGTGGTGGAGGCAAAATTTCCTCTCTCTAAAAAAACTAGCTCAGGGGTTTTTAACACTGAATGAATGGTAGGATCATTCCCTTATTCCACACTAAAACAAAGCAGTATAGAATTTCATCCTATGGTTGACGTGAGGTTGACGTGAGGTATAAGAATCTCAATTCAACGCTTTCCACAGTATTTCAAATGCAGATATCAAAAGTCTGATGATGTTAATAGGTCACAAAAATCATTTACTTGATCCAATACTTAAAAGATCAGCTGAAACTAGGAGGAGTAATCACAACAACTTACATTTCTTACAATATGTTTTAACATGTATGTAAACCAACAGTCATTATCAGTGCTTCATATTTATCTTTTGATCAGAAATTAACCATATCAGAAATCACTACTAGAATATGCCATTACAGAAAAAAAAATCAAAATTTCCTGATCTAATACTTCAGCCACTTGCTGTATGTACAGGTTAGGGCCAAAATAGAAGAAACACAGGCATAAAGACTCTAAATGATGGTGGTTCTGTAATGGTGTTGGGTGCTTTTTTTCTGGCATGGCTCTGGTCTGCTAATCTCAGAGACATCAAAGCCAATACTAATCATTACTATACATTATGGTTTACAGCAATCATCTGGTCGTTTTATCTCTATGATGGTGGTGGCATTTCATATGATGTTTCAGAATCTCCCATCCATCATACCAGGTAAACTTATTGAAAAATATGTTGTACCAAAGTATACTGAAATATATTGAACATTAGTAAAAGTTCAATAAAGTAAGACACAGGAACAAAGTGTCCATAAATAATATAATGCTTCAGAGTTTGTTTTTTTTTTTTTTTTTCATTTTCCTCCAACACTCGTTAAAACAATGCTGCCCTAACAAGAATGCTTTATCAGGTGTACAACATATGGCCTGGAGGAAATCTGTAATGTTGTAGGAATAAACGATTTTGGAAGGGAAAAAGCACACAAGAGCAGCATTTCACTGAGTGCAGCTGCTTTCTTTTTTTAAATCTAGAGGTGGTCTGTACCCTCCATCAGTGTGTTGGTGACTACGCTCATCTGACTGTTGGCACGGTCCTTTCCTTTGAAGGAGGAGTTGAGCTGATCTACAGATACCATAAGAGAGCCAGAGTGCTTCTTCTTCACCTCCACCTCTGTGGTCTGTGCTCAGAGAGAAACACAATGTCAGTCAGAGACAGCACTCACATAAATGCATACACGCAGAAACACTAAAACACACATACACTAACTAACCACTAAATCATGCCCCCACCCTGCTCAGAGGATCTAACATGATAAATGCAGCTTTTCACATCAGATCATCACATCTTTTTTACAATCTTCAGTACCCCCAAATTACCTGTCTTCTTCTCTTTGAACACTTTCTGCAACCATATCATACAATAGACTTCAAAAGCAAACTGTTTATAAACCCTTCATTATAATCCACACCCCATGACTAAACACCATTAAAATTGCATGCATTGGCATGCATATCATATTAAGAACATAGGAGAATTCAAGACATCATTCGGCGCTACACCATGCTATATTTGGAGAGAAGTAGAAAGGTAAAAGCAATTGGAGTGGTTGAGAATAAAAGGGGTGTCTACCATGCTAGCTAGGATGATGAGGAATGCTGTTATAGAAAAAAAGGTTCAGGTTTGTTCTTGCACCACCCAGTGGCTCAGGAGCAGAGAATAAAAGAGGACAAGTGAACGAGAGAGAGAGAGAGAGGGGGGGGGGAGGGAGAGAGAGACACAGAGAGAGAGAGAGAGAGAGAGAGAGAGAGGGAGAGAGAGGTAGATAAAAACAGGAATAGAATAGATGGGCCTTGAAGTGAAAAGCCCCTAAGAATGGAAAGAAAAATAAGTAGAGAAGAAGAAGAGAGAGAGAAATGGTTTTTTTTCCTGTAAAATGCTTGAGTAGTCTTGTTTTGGATGAGAATGCAGGGCAATAGGGGCTAGTTTGGTGGTAAGTTGTAAGGGGAATTAAGGAAGGCTGGTATTGTATGGACTTCTTGTCAGATGTTAAACACTGAAATAATAATCATGACGCTGGTTAGACAGTGAGTGAGTGAATAATGTTTCGACTGGTGGAAGATTAGTGCCTTGTAGAGCTGTTGAAAAAAGGGGCAGTGAGAAAGGGTGTTAGATCAGGGCGGCAGTGTGAGTAGCAGTATAAGATGAAAATGAAAGACAGAATCTAGTAAGTAAGGAGGGACTAGATATTCAGACACCAGGAGAGGAAAAGGGGGCTACTGAGTTCAGAGCAGGAAAAAGGAGGAATAGGAGCAAAGGGGAAGAGGCGGTGAAGGAGAAGCTGCAGAGACCGGGGCCACCACCATCATGCCTAGACTGTATCAGTGTCTCATGGACGTCCTTACACTGTCATCAGTGGCTGCCTTATCTATTTTCACCTCAGGCAGAAGCCGTCCGCCGGGCCCAGGGCCGATGAGAGACACCACGCCATTGCAGTCCACCGTGCTGTTCCTCTTCCCTCCAGAGTGGGGTGCCAGCGGGTGGATGCGGGATGAACCTTGGCTGTAGCCGCTGTAGCTGTTGCGGCGGTAAGGGATGAACAGGGAGCCCCGGCGGTCCTCGCTCTCCTCCACTGTGCTATGCTCGTCGTCGGCAAACTCGTTCTCCGAGCCCACGTCCTTGGAGCGGCCTTTGAAGCTGAAGATGCTGCTGCGGCTGTTGTGGCGCGACATGAAGGGCGAGCCTGGGATGCTGAGCAGTGACTGAAGAGGGAGAGAGAGAGGTGGAGAGGGACAGTAGGGAAGTGATGAAAGACAGCGGGAGTGGGTGGACAGATGTGTAAAAGGAGGAGAGACAAGGTGAGGAGGGCAAACAAAGGGAACGGCGGAGTGAAAGGGTGGACAGGGGATAATCAGAGGACAGAGAGATAAAGGAAGGAGTACTCTCAAGCAAAATGGGAAATGCTTACATCAGATGAGGGCGCACTGACAATACCAAGTTTCATCCTTTTTTGATAATACAGTAGACCTGTGAAATATTGCCTTTCTCTGCCTACAACATACCAAAAGTTATTGGCTGTTGTGTGACGTACAGACAATGAGCCTTTCATGGTTGTCTCCCCTACAACCATGAGTCATAACATGAGTCTTAACTCCTGTTTGGCAGAGAAGAAGACTTAAAAGGACAATAAAGTGAGATGGAGAAGGGTTTTCTTTGTAATCATGCTCAATCACTCAATCACTCTCTGTTACAAGTCTAACATGAGCACCGCATCTTTGCAGTATAAGATAACAAGAATATTCACAATTACAGTGAACACGATTTAATTAATTTATTATCTTTTCCTTGTCATTTATGTTGAATTTGGCCTTGTATCCGTAAAGAAGGCCATACGAGTCCAGTAATTATGCTGTGTTAAAAAAACAGAAGTTCATTTTAACAATTAATTAACCATCAAATGTATAATCTCATCTATAACACAAGAAACTAACATTATTTTTTCCTCTTTTAAGCTTATACCACCACATTGTGACTTATGAATGAAAGAACAGTACACAACTAATTTCAGTGCAATGCATGCTTGGGGGATGGAACATAGCCAGTTGTTTTGTTCTGTCCTCTAATCAATATTACAGTTTAGTTAAACTTTAAAGCTTGTCTCATTGGGTTACAGGGAAAACAACTAACGTTCAGCACTTCAACATACAATTTGTCTGACAATCTATCCATGGCTGCCATAGTTTTTTGCACCATAGGCACTATAAAGTTTTCTCTGTGTTGGTGCAGAGGCAGTGTGGGAGAAGGGTAAGAAAGGAGAGAGAAGGAAGAAGGGGCACTGCTCCAATGAGTTGTACTGGCTGCTCTTTGCAGGCTGTATGTGTGAGTGTTTGTTTACCCGTGTGTCTTTCCATAATGCACTGTCCTGATCTGGACAAAGAAACATAAACTAATGAAACAGTATTTAATAAAATCAGTTCCTCAAATATGGATAATATCTCAAAATGATGAGACGGAAGTCGGTCTCATATAAAACTAAGTCAACTGTAGTCATGTCTTCTGACTGCCCAGTCAAACAGCGGTTTACCTGGTTCATGATGGATGTCTTCCTCCCCAGACGGCTGCCTGGGAAACGGATGGTGCTTCTCTTGCTGCCATCGTCCGACTCGGACTTGACGACCTTCTCGCTGTCGCCCTTCTCTTTCTCCTGCTCTTTCTGACGCCATTTCTTCTTGCGGTTGCGTCGCTCCTTGGCGCTCTTGGAGCTTAGCTTAGAAACCTCAGAGGAGCTACGGGACAAGTGCTCCCCTCCTTCATCCTCTAACGCAGCCTCCGACACCGTGCCCGCAGATGTCGCCATAGCAGCAGCCTGGGGGGGGGGGGGTGTGTGTGTGTGTGGAAAAACAACAACACAATATAACCAGAAAACATGAAAAATGTGTAATAAGGGGAAACAAGTGTGTGTAAGTGTGTGTATGTGTGAGAGACTGACCTGAGTCTCCTCCTGCTGTCTCTTGAGCTGCTCCAGCATGGCCTTGAACTCAGCCTCTTTCTGCTCAGCCTCCTCGATGGTGGCCTGGTTCTGCTCTTCATAAGCCATGGCCACCACAGCCAAGATGAGATTCACCAGGTAGAAGGAGCCCACAAAGATCACCAGCACAAAGAAGATCATGTAGGTTTTCCCTGCGGCTCGCAGAGTCTGACAGAGACACACAGACAGAAAGCAACGAGAATGAATCAGAGAGTGAGATTTGGAGTGACTTCACATGTAAGGTAATGTTTTGAAAAAGGCATATCTTGCGATTGCTAAGATATAAATTGAATACACCTTGGCAAAATGTTTGTTTTATGTTTATGATGAGGTTTTTTTTTCTGAGTATTGTGTATGTCTGTTGTGTCAGCATTGCCAGTGCTTTTATATCCACTCCATGGCTTTCTCCAGGAAAGACTCCAGGCAAGACGGAAGCTGCCAGAGTGCAGGAGCTTCCAGTTTAACAACACACACACACACACACACACACACACACACACACACACACACACACACACTAAAACAGTGACTGGGTTATTAGCCAGCTGAAGTGAATCTGTTATGGCTGTGGTGGTGCAAATGTGCAGGAGCAGCAAAGAAATGTGCAGTGTCATGTTAGTACAGTTAAAGATTACAGTTATTGATAAGTGACTATGTGCGTCAGTATACAGTATTTGCTATATGTGTGTCTGTGTATGCATTTGTGCGCATAGCAGCAACAGAAAGAGAGAGAAACAGGACAAAAGAGAGATGTTCTATTTCTTCAAACACACATACTGTACAGTATATACCTGGTTCAACGGGCAGTTAAAAACATTTTTATATTTGTGTAGAGAATATGACTCTGTTCTAAAGGTCATTTGTTGAATCTGTGGTTGCTATTTTGGAAAAATGAATTTACTTGACAAAAAGAAACTGTACAGTATTGCCAAGATAGCAAGCAACAGACCCCCAGACTGAGGTCCTTAGATACTCAGTAGAGACAGATGTACAATATCTATCTGTCTATCTATCTATCTATCTATCTATCTATCTATCTATCTAACTGCTGTGCTGACTGCTTAGATTTTACATTTAGCTGCAACTTCATCATGTGACACAAATGTCAGATCCTCGCCCACAATAGAGGCCTCACATGAAACGAAAGACAAGTTAGTGACAGAAAGTGGCTAGTCACACACTTCTAGCTATTTCTGACCAGGCTTCCTTCCTTCCCTTTTTATTCAGAGGGCAAATGAACTGAGTGGGAGAGAGCTGCTGAGAGGCACTTTTGCTGATTCATTCAGGTATTACGATGATGATGTAATTTTTTTTTATGATGTAGGGAGGACAAAATCATCAGTCCTGCTTAGGGAGTGTTTCACTTCTCTGGATATGTGCTGAGGACTGAAGAGGCTTACTGAAGAATTTAAAATCTCTGGAACAGGTGTAAACAAAGGGCCAACACCTGCATCCATAGGTCATACTGTAATGCCATATGCAGTCCTGCCTTTTGTCTTTTCATCGGACATATATATTTACATTCAAATGATGTGAGACGGAGGAGAAGAGGCAGATGGAGAGAAGAAGACACTGTGCTTTACCAGCATGTAGAGATTCTCCCAGAAGTCTTGGGTCATGAGGCGAAAGAGGGTGAGGAAAGCCCAGCCAAAGCTGTCAAAACTGGTGTAACCGTAGTTGGGGTTCCTTCCTGCTTTCATACATGTAAAGCCCTCCGGACAATGCCTGCCAGGAACACACAATAATATATAAAGTGTTATTTAACTGATTCTAATTTTTAGTAAGGAGTCCCACATGCCCCAGAAACTGCATCACTACGGTAAAATGTGCCACTTCAGCACTAACCCAGTTAAGGGATTAAAGATACAGGCATCACTGCCCATGTCGGGTGAAACAGGGCAGGTCCATGAAAATGAGCTTGCAAAAGCTATTTGTTTCGGTAAGAGTGTGACACAAGAAGTTGTTTGAAATAAATTCATCAACAGCTTACGCATGCATGCTTACGTTGGTACTGGTAGGTTACTGATGCGATTCAAAATGAATATCCCTTGATCTTTATCAAAGCGAGCAACTGGCTTTTGAATGATAAAAAAATCTTTGACTGTCTAGCCTGTCTAGCTAAGAGAAAGAGTAATGTGCTAAAATAGAATCATTATATATTAAGTAATTTATTATGTAAACTGCTAAAATATTTTAATCCCAAATCATGCACTTTAAAAAAAGCAAAATTACATTCTTCACCAGCATTAAGGTTAAAAGCTTCTGTGTGTGATTTAAATGAGGCTTTACAGTAGTTCATGCACACTACAGCAGCTATCAGCTGATCCATGATATGCAACATTCAAACACTCACAGTAAGGTAGTCTGTTTAAGATGACCTTCTTCACACTCATGCCTGCTGCATGTTGGCACTGCTGCCTAAGCCTGACATTGCTGAAGTCTCCCTCCACCAGCCCAGCCTCTACCTGCACTGGTTTTATTTCTTTACCTGGAGAGGCTCTTCACTGGGCATGGCATGTTAGGACAGTATCATATCATTTGAAGGATGTGTGTCTCTGATCTGTATGCATTCTTTTCTTCACCTTATCTTATCTTTCTGTATCTTAATTTATCTTTTCATATTATTAGGTTTATGTGGAGCATACTTTGCAAGGCAGTGCACTTAATGGCAAATACAACTGTATTACGATTTGCTGCATTAATGGTTTATAACTTTATGTTTCCTGACTGAAATTAATTATTTTTGGTCTGTTTCCCCATTAACACCTATTTTCCCATTTGTTGACTGTTCATTGAGGGTGTTGGGTCGACTTTAACTCTAGAATACCCAAGCACTGTGAAGAATAGGGAGTATTTCTATAAATAATATTGAGTCCAGTTACTGGGGTTTTAAAGAGGAAATCATCACCCTCCTGTTAAATGCAAAAATATAGAGGGTCCACTGCTCTTACACAGGGTCACTGCACTTACTTTTGTCTAATTTTAATAAGTCAGTCAATGGGAGACAGGAGACACCTGCTGAATAAAGAACCTGAACAGGATGCAAAGCATAAACATGGTGACATTAACAGGTGTGTAGTGAGTGAAGCACGGATTTACCCCGAGTCAGAGCTGTTTCCACATATTAGAGCATCAAGCATACCAGGGAGGAAGTAGAAATTGGCTAGAAAAAAACAAGAGAACAGTCACTTGGTTTACTCATTGGGCAGTTGGTAATATGCTATAAAGGCTAAAAGATGCAGACAAACTGAAATAATACTGTACTGTAATGTATAAATTAGCAAGAGAAGTGATGAAACCTGGAAATGTGGGAGTTTGTGTGTGTTTGTTCCCTTATATTGTCCTTGTAAAAAAGGAAAAAACTGTACTGTTGTACTGTACTGTTTGGCCCCTTTTTATGCAATCATGTCCAACTCGTGATGTAAAGTGTGGCAAGAACTCACTTCTATTCATGATGTACGCATCCCAGTCAAAGCCCCTGCTGCCATTGGGCAGGTACTGCTCAGTCATGTTGATTGGCCAGATAACGCACTTCTGCCGCAAGTTGCCCATGAAGAGCTGAAGTCCAATCAGAGCGAAGACACTGAGACAGAAGACGGTCAGGATCATCACATCCGACAGCTTCTTCACAGACTGGATCAGAGCACCCACAATGGTCTTCAGGCCTGGCCGATTAAGGGACAACAAACACACACACACACACATGCACACACACGCATGCATGAGCGCACACACACACACACACACACACACATACACACACACATACGCACACACTCACACGCAGACATACACAGGTATGCACATACACACAAACACACACAAACACACAAACTCACACACACACACACACGCTCACACACACACACACCCACACACACACACACACAAGCACATGCACATACATATGCACACACAGTTACGAACACAAAGGCACACACAAACACACACGCACACACACACAGACACACGCATACGCATACACACACACACACACACACACACACACACACACATAGATACAAATAAAGGGAATTGCAAGCTTGGCCACTGCAAGAATGCACAGGCTCAGACTGGTTATACAGCTGCAATTCAGAGCTGACTTAAGTCACACACATAAGTACTTCTGATAGGTAGAACATACTCAGGCATATTTAACCCTGTGCTGCGCAGGTTCTTAAATGTTAACTTGGCTGGCACATCAGAATTACTTGCCTCCACCTGCCTCCAACGTTGCCAAGTCTCAACAGCAGAAACTTTAGGAGAAATGGGGTTTTCAGTGTATCTTTGCGTCCCCTTAAAGGATAAAACCTGTGCTTTGCTGCTGCTTATTGTTGTTGTTCCTATGTCATGCTTGTCTTGATGGGAATCAATAGCTCAGACTGTTGTCTGCATTTGTTTCAATTATTAATAGATTTGGTAGCCATGTTGTGGAGATTCACTGCCATAGGCTTTCAGCATATATGAAATGTACTTTTAGCATTTCAAAAGCCCACAAAAATCATCACGTTTGATAAACCGGCACTCCATTCTGTCATAAAACTCTAGTGTTTAGTGTGTGTGTGTACAGTATGTGGTGCTTGTAATTGAGGAAGAATAGAGTAACTTTTTACCAACAATACCACAACACAGGCTATTATGGCTTTTGCATCAACTTTAATGACATTTGTGGGGTTTCAATGTGATTAAAGTGCATTACAAAAAGGCTGAAAAGCTATAGCAGTGATACTGTATATCAGCACAAAAGGGCACAATAATTCCTCACTGTATTAGTCCTACCACTCATGTATGAATGATTTGAAATAACTAATTATTCTAATAGTACAGTAGTATATAGCTATAGTCTATATGTTCAGTATCACACAAAGCTCTTCCTTCTCCAGCTCTGCCGGATGTCTTTTAGACATTGTAGTAGACTTATCTGAAGAGAATCAACCATATAGTAAGGCTTTTAAATGTGATGTTACTGGCTTGTTGTTTGAGCATACTGTAGCACAGTATCAAGTACAAGTACAGAGAACAACAACAGAAGAGAACCCAACTTGGGTGTAAAAGATATTCAGCATAGAAATTGGCATTCTATGATATCCAAACATAAATAATGCAAGAGCGGCCACAAAAAGATGCAATAATGCTACGACTAGCCCCATGAGGTGATATAAAGAGTAGTCTGTGCATGTATGTGTGTACATGCATTCATATGTGTATGTGTGTGTGTGTGTGTGTGTGTGTATGTGCACGTGTGTTGGAGTGCTAGGGGCTTAATGGGCTGGAAAATATTCCTTATTTTCAGCAGCCACTGTGGGCAGGTATGGCTTTGCAGCAGAGAGGCAGAGGAACGTGCCGTCCTGCCACATCATGTCGGGGCTGCTGGTAGGACAAACCCTGTCTCCACCATCAAACTATTATTATTATTATTACCATATCAATAATTTGTGTTGATAATTATTTGTAGGAACTAATGAGATTATCTTATATCATGAAACTGGATGTCTTCTGTATTGAATGGGATAAACGTGATATAAGTTAAGGATTTTAAAGAATAGAAATAAGGACAGGTTGTATGTGTCATTAGGAAATAATATGAATGTCAACAGTCACTCTACATTTCATGTAGACTACTTATTAGTATTGATTATCATGAGCCAACCAAATAAGCTACATAGGAGAGGAACGTGTTTTACTTAAGCGTATAATAAATGTGAAGATTGTTTCTACTCTAGACTAGACTTATTCCTTTTCTTCCTTTACCTTGTCTTAAGAGTAGATACTGCACATTAGAGAAAGAAAACACTTATGTTGCATGTCCAAACTCCATACAGCTCAGGAACCTGTATATTAGGAAAACCCCATTTCATATCAAATGCCTGAGGAGTTCTTATTATCAGAAGTAGCCTATGTCTGAGAAAAACAATCTGCATAGTTTTTGCACTAAAAACTCAATAGACAGACTTATCTAAACTCTGAATGGCAGCCTAAATAATGACCTGAGCAGATGTGCAAAGTGCTTCAGTCTTCAGCACTTTTGTAGTCTCTTTCAAAATTTAGATGTATTCACCGCAGGGTTCTAGCTATATGGTGATTAAACAGAGACACTTCCAGAAACCTTCAATAAAATCAAAGATATGTCTAAATAATATTTATTAACAGGACACTGATTGGACTATGATAGTGCATTCATGTTGAACCAAGTTAAAGTACCAGAATTGCCCTCAACAATAGCACAGACATTCATCATACTGTACACACAGTGAGCAGAAGAGATCACATTCTGCTATTTCACACAACACAGTACACCACAACGAATATCGCGGCTGTGCGGGATGTTTCCATCAGATCGACACATTTTCAGCATCAGGCCTTTCATCACATTAACTTCCCCACACAAGGAAATGGTTCTATACAAATGTGAGGTAGAAAACCGAATTGTCTGAAGCCTTTCCCATTGAGGAAGGGCAGACAAGGCCACAGCTGGGTTTAGGATCAAGTGGAGAAGGGAAGCCGCATCATGGGATTCGTACTTCCCTTCTCTCCTCGCATCCATCTTAAGGAACATCCCGAGCCACTCTCAGATGATAAGACTGATTAATAAACTGATTAATAAACATCCACCAAATCAACCGAACACAGCAGCACCACAAACAGAGCGCAGAACCAGGCTCAGTCAGGGAAGCGGGAAGTGAAGAGGAGAAAGAGAGGACAGGCGAGGAAGAGGAGTGGAAGGGGCAATGAAAGGTGGCATGCAGGTCATTTAAACGCCAAGGCTGAAGGAATTGACTCTGTGTCAACATCACCTGTCTGAAAACCGTGATGGTGACTTTGCTTTAACTGAAGAACCGTTCCCATCCCAGGCACCCCCTTCTCCCACTGGTGCAGTGCTCCCACTGGGTGTGCCCTCAGGCTGGGTTAGCCCAGAGCACAGCTGAGCACTGTATGCTGGAGGCTGAGCTTACAGTACTGTATGTGCACAAATCCACAACAAATCATAGGAAAGTCCAACTTGCCCCTCAATACCTTTGTTCAACAACAGTTTTGCACCATTGGAGTGTTCGGCTCAGTGTGTGTGTGTGTGTGTGTGTGTTGACTCTGTGTGTGTGTGTGTCTGTGTGTATGTATGCATAGTTCCTGCTGATTTACAAACATTTCCAATGGTGCAAATGTATAAGCTGCCCTTGTGTTACGGTCTATTCCCCAGAGTAAAATCTTTCTGTTGGATCTGAGATATATGCATAGAATTTTACTTATTCATGTTCACTCATTTCTTCGTTATGTGTCTCCCTTTCACTCCCAGGATGGACAAAGATCTTCAAAAAAAATCAGAAGCCTAAATCCAAGAACTCTGTTATAATAAAAAAGAATAAAATCCAAAGGAAAAGCCCCTTAAAAGCCAAACTTGTAAAAGCAGGTGTCTCAAAGCTTCATGCAGCATAAAATGTGTTGTCAAACTAGGCTTGGCAGTCTTAGGGAATTAAATGGTCTTTGGAAATCAGAAGGCACTATCATAGATTTCATAGATTGAGCGAACTGTGGCGAATATATGAAACAAAACTGAATAAAAAAATAAACAGATGGTAATAAATCTAAACTTCTTGTGATCATGTTATTATGAGTGTGTTGATTTAATCACTCATGAACATATCCTTAAAAGTCAATCCCTTTACAAAAGAATTAAGGCTATCTAAAAACTAGAGGTGTGTAAGATCCTCTTTAATGAATTTGAACATGTTACTATTCAAACGTTACAATATCAACAAAAATAAACATAGAAGTGCATTTAATTGAAATGTTTCCCCATATTATCAGATTGTTTTGGACGTTTTTTTTAATTTCACTTGGGGTGGAAGTATATTAAAAGACAGCTATTGCATACAATGATATGTTGTTTAACGCAGTCTGTCCATATGGGACACATAGGGGAGCTCATAGGGGTCACCTCTTCCACTTAACCCCACAAGACTGCCAGTAGACTGCTAAGCCTATCAAAAATGTATTGCTACCATTTTTGATTGTTGTAAAAGAAAAAGAAAACAAAAAAATGTATTGTTTCTGAGGCATCCTCTTTTTAAAAAGAAAAAAAAATCAAAGTAATAGAAATAATGATAGTTAATAGATAAAATAAGCTCAGCCTTAGTGTTTAAATGGGAGTCTCACCTGGAATGACAGAAATAGTTTTCAATGCTCGGAGAACCCTGAACGTTCTCAGCGCCGAGACATTCCCAAGGTCCACAAACTCTGTTATATATCTGTAACAAGGTAGGATGACACACAGAACAGAACCCCATGACACACAACACACACACAATAACAACACACACACGCACGCACACACACACACGCATGTACGCGCAAGAGCACGACACCAGCACCACCATCGAAGACCGGGAGGGGACACCACGGTGAGAGAGAGAACGCCTGTCCGCCCAGGAGGAAGAGAGGGAGGGAGGAAGAGGAGAGGAGAGGAGAGGGACTAGAACAAAACCACACCTAACATCAACCCCGCGACTCGCCCGCCCGCAAACACAAACACCTGGACAGTCTTACCTGGGATAACAGAAATTGTTTTCAAAGCCCTCAGAACCCTGAACGTACGCAGAGCTGACACATTGCCTAGGTTTACAAACTCTGTTATATACCTGCAAGGTGGATCAGATACAGTTACTCAGCAGCCGTCCCAAACACAGAACAAGGACAGACAGACAGACAGACAGACAGACAGACAGGGAGAGAGAGAGAGAGAGAGAGAAAGAAAGAAAGAAAGAAAGAAAGAAAGAAAGAAAGAAAGAAAGAAAAAACAAAGCAAGAAAGAAAGAAAGACAGAAAGAAAAACCAAAGCAAGAAAGCAAGAAAGAAAGTAAGAAAGAAAAAAGAAAGCAAGAAAGAAAGAAAGAAAGAAAGAAAGAAAAAACAAAGCAAGAAAGAAAGAAAGAAAGAAAAAACAAAGCAAGAAAGAAAGAAAGAAAAAACAAAGCAAGAAAGCAAGAAAGAAAGAAAGAAAAAAGAAAGCAAGAAAGAAAGAAAAAAAGAAAGAAAGAAAGAAAAAACAAAGCAAGAAAGAAAGAAAGAAAGAAAGAAAAAACAAAGCAAGAAAGCAAGAAAGAAAGAAAGAAAAAAGAAAGCAAGAAAGAAAGAAAGAAAGAAAAAACAAAGCAAGAAAGCAAGAAAGAAAGTAAGAAAGAAAAAAGAAAGCAAGAAAGAAAGAAAGAAAGAAAGAAAAAACAAAGCAAGAAAGAAAAAACAAAGCAAGAAAGCAAGAAAGCAAGAAAGAAAGAAAAAAGAAAGAAAGAAAGAAAGACAGACAGACAGAAAGACAGAAACAAAGCAAGAAAGCAAGAAAAAACAAAGCAAGAAAGCAAGAAAGAAAAAAACAAAGCAAGAAAGAAAGAAAGACAGACAGACAGACAGAAAGAAAGAAAGAAAGAAAGAAAATGGATTGCTACATAAACAGATAATTAAAAAATATTATCAGCATGGTTTAACTGCATTAAGATGGGGCAATACTGTGGGAAAGGAAGGATTAAATGAAAAAGGACTCTTCTCCCTCATGATGTAAAATAACCATTATATCACATTATTCAAAATTGTTCTGTGAGAAAATGCATAAATTGGCTGTTTGTTGATAAAAGATAAGCTTTTCTCTTTGATGGATCTACAGAATATACAGCCTTGTTACAATAACACACATTATGATAGAACATAAATAAATAATAAATAAAAATAATTTTTAAACTTATATAATAATTAAACTTTAATGACACAATGTGAAATAACAAATGTTCAGTTAACTTGTGTTGTTTTATTCGTAAAAAAAACCAAACAAGAATGAGCCGCTGCCAGCCCCGCCTTTATCTGTTATCTGGTGTTATCTTGGAAAATAATATGGCTTGCTAAATCAGTAACACCTTTGAAATCACTTCTTAAAACTCATTTTTATAAGTTTGCTTTTATAAATATATCTTTTACTAATCTTCTAATCTCCCTTTTTGTTTTGCTTTGTTCTTGCTTTGCTTGCATCACTTTACTTTACTGTTAAATGTACTGTATGCTTTTATCTGTATTTTGTGTTTTGCTTTATTTACTCCTGTGTTTTGAATAGTACTATACAAATAGAGATTATTTTTGTGATTATTAACTGCGAGGTGAACTACTTACGCCATAGAGATGACCATGAAATCCAGCCAGTTCCATGGATCTCTGAGGAAGGTGAACCCATCTATACAGAAGCCTCTGGCAACAATTTTTGTGAGTGACTCAAAAGTGTAGATACCCGTGAAGGTATACCTTGAATAAAAAGAGAAGAGAGGAAAGTGAAATAGCAGCAGACATATCAGTGAGGATTTGTTAATTGAGAAGTATGAAAATGTACTTACTCCACTTGTTTGGACCATTCTGGAGGATCACTAAAAGTCATGAATATACAGTTGGTCAAAATTGTACACATGATGATCATGCTGAATAACGTGAGGGGATAGGAGTTAAGGAAAGTTTGGACGGTTTTACCCATAACACCCCACACATTCAAACAACATATCAATACATCAACAATTGCAATATAGCATTAATATTAATGAAGTAAAACTTAAGGAAGAAGGGGAGACAGTGATTTAGTAGAGTGTACAGCCTTGTGCTTACAGTGCATTAGTTTCCCCTTCTCATTTAACTGACCACTTGTGGTGACATAAGCTGGAAACACACACCATCTATCAGTGGTCAGGGAGGACTGATAAAAGAAGCAACTTCAAATTCTTCAAAAAAAATACTGCAACTTCTGTTTTTTTCTCATTCAACAGCACAGAAAATGCATCTCATCACTTGAAAGGATATGAATGTATCAAAATCTTAATAGCTATTCGCCTAAATAGACTAAAAGGGCTTATGATGTACAAGGAAGGCGTGGCACTGAAGCGGAAGAGTGTTTTCCCTTTGTTTAGGACTATAAATGTCTGTGGAGAGAGAGAGAGAGAGACAGAGAGATAAAGAGAGAATTAGACAATTTACACAATAAATGATATGGGACATACTGTTCAGCACATGGTGTGCAACCCTTTGCACCATCCTGTCATAATGAAAGGAAGAGATGACTGTAGGTTGACTGTTCATTAGCTGATGTGAGTCCTGAGCTCTTCTGAGTCACACTGCACTCTCTTGCATTGGTTCGCCCTCTAAACACACAGCTGCTCACAGTACAGGTGATATTGAAACCCATTTTAACATGGCACATTGATGAAAGCCCTCACTGTGTTCATACTTCACCCTTCGTAAAGACTTTACCCTACCAGCAATAAGAAAACCGTAAGATATATGCTGAACGGTAATGGTCTACCACTACACAAGGTACAGGAATAGACGTAGTATAGTAAAAGGACAAAGGTAGAGACAAAGGGCACGCAGTCAGTGGCAACAAGGACACATGAGACCTGTGTTTTACTCCACTGTCATCACTCCTACTGTGGCCAGTCACCGTAGGGCCGGGAGCACAGTTAACACCTCTGCCCTGTCTGCGTCAGACCCAGTGTGAGTGTGCTCCATGCTGGCTGGCTTTCACCACTACAGTGTCTCTATAGGCTGCCTCTGGAGCACAGGAGACAGGCGCAGGGAGGCTCTCCCCGCTCCGTGGCCAAATGGCTCTCTTCTTCTCAAGCTTAAAGCTCTTACTGGAAGAGAACCGCAAACGCTGTCATCGATCAGGGGCAGATCTGCTGACTCTAGGCTCTCAACAACCACTCCCCACCCATAAACAGCACTGGGCCAAGTGGGGCTGGGCACTGGGGTGAGGCAGCGGTGTGTGTGTATGTGTGAGTGTGTCTGTGTGTGTGTGCGTGTGTGTGTGTATGTGCATAATTTTGGACAAAGCCAACAAGAATTATTATTCCCTTATCAAGAGTGGCACAGTGTATAGTGAAAAGAGAAGGTTCTCGTTGGATGGAAAGCATGGTTCTCTAGCACGGTTCTCTACATACACACTGACCGTTTGGGTACTCAGTTTACAGCTAACTTGCTAGTGATGCTACCGATCTCACTTTATGCCTATTACCATTACAAAGTTTTCAAGTCGCCATGGCAAACATCAAGACAGGCTAACAAAAATACAAAACAGATGTTAAGAGTTGGTTCGCTGATTATCTATAATAGTAATAGTAATGTGTGCGTTGGGATAGGAATCTGGGAGTGGACGACGAGTGTGTTCTCTGCTTAGCCTGCTTAGCCCCACCTCTCCATGTGGATTTATGACACTTCTGACAAACCTGGCCCTCAAAAAGTAAAAGAAAAGATATCAAGTCCAACATGCAGCCAGTAGAGAAGGACAAATAAAGATATACATATAAAATATGAGGACATCACTTCACAATTTAAAAAGTGGATTTTCTTTGCATTCAAAAGTTTAACATTTAGGTATAAATGATTCTAGTTTGTTAATATGAATGTAGTAAGTCCAATTATGGAATTACAGCTTAAACTGCCTGATGTGCACTCCAATCTACAAAGAATTAAGTTGCCGAAATACTTAATGACACATGCATTTGACCACAGCAGGTCATAAAACCATAGACCTATATATTAAATATGTCCAGCTCACATATAACCTTATAATTGTCACAACACACAAATCACATGATAACCTCCAAGTAGAGAGAGGAAAACATATAAAAGATATATAATAAAGGCATCATCTTCTGTATGCATTACGCCACCATGCCAGCAGGTAGAAAAATACACACACCATGAGTTTGTGGCTCACACCAAGGGAAACACTAGAAAGGAACGGGGAGGCGACCAGAAGTGTCCTGAGACAAGTGGTGTCCTGAAATCTAATTAGATTAAAAATAGCGTCCGCAGTCTGGGGAAAGACAAAATGTATTCTCTGCATCAGAAGACTCCTCTCTCTCTCCCTCCCTTCCCCTCTCCTGTCCCTTTTTGCCTATATAGCATCTGCACCACCTAAAATATCCTCTCACTATTTTTCCTGTCATATGGAGAAAAAGAATTATCTGTGCTTCATCATCAATGCTATAAAAAAAAACAGGAAAACACGGGATCTACGGTCACATCCAAAGGGTTAATCTGTCTCTCAGAGAAGGTCAATGGAGGTGTTTCACTGACAAAGCAAATACAGTATGTTGATGAGAGGAGAAAGTATGAATGGCCATCATTAGCTGGTTACGGATGCCCAGCATGCATGTCTATGCTCCATATGGTTCTTGATGTGAAGAGTATTGCCATGGATAAACACTGAGATGTGGATTTGTAGAGGTTTTTGAAAACACCAGAGATGAAGACTCTCTCTCTTTCACACACACACGCACGCACACACACACACACACACACACATGCACACACTTCTGCTTTGTCCTTATTGAGTCTAAGTTTCAATGTAGGTCAACCTCTATAGCATACAGAAATTCATTTACATAGGGATTCATAATTCAATTGTAAAGGGGCTTCAGTTAGTCTGTGAGCTGGGTGGATGTGTAGAGGGAAAATCTGCTGTTGACTCCAACTTGGCATCCTGGCACAGTTACAATGGGCAAACTCAGTTTGACAGCATGGCTGCAGATAGAAGGGAGCTATAGGAGGCTGACAGACAGAACACAGACATCCTGCCACTGTAGCGAGGGAGGTTTTGCTTTCCACAAAACATTTCAATGGGGCCAACATATCAACCGTATTGTGCACTAGTGTGTTGGCACATTCAGAGACAATCAAATCCGTAAATATATATAATCACAGTGAGTGGCTTTAGTAGTGGACAGGCCCCTTGGATCACACAATGCACACAACACACAACGTATTTTCATTCTAACATATAATGTGCACAAGGACACATACACACACACTACCACATACCTATGCCTACCTACCTATATACATACATGCATACATATATATACATACATACATACATACATACATACATGCATACATACCTACACACACACACAAATCAGAAACAGTGTAAAGCAAGCTTCTCCCTCTAAGCATGACTTATTTGCTGCAAAGCTGGTGAAATGTTTCTAATTCTCCATAGAGCTTTGAAGAAAAAGGCACGTATGCAAGAATCAGGAGGCAGAATGCAGCTGCAAGGACAGCTTGTGTGTGTGTGTGTGTGTGTGTGTGTGTGTGTGTGTGTGTGTGAGGAGGGGGAATAGTGGAGCAGGGATATGGAGAGGGGCATGCAGGGGTACGGGACAGCAGTAAAGAGAGCTAGAGAGAAAGGAGAGAGGAAGAGAGAGAGAGAGAGAGAGAAAGAGAGAGATGAGGGGGTGGAGGGGGAGGAGAGGGAGTAATGCAGAACAGAAAGCCAGAGAGCTGCAGAGGGGAGAGAGCCAAACCTGAGATGGATGGGTAGACGGAGGGAGGAGGGATGGGTAGGCATGCAGCAGAGAGAGAAACTGAGAATGAGATGAGGAGGGGGGACAGAGAGAGAGAGAGAGAGAGAGAGAGAGAGAGATCCAAGCAGGGAAACAATAGGGACTAGGTCATGGAGAAGGGGTGTTGTACTTCTCTTAATCATCCCAGTACCCCAGCCTGGCATAGACTGGTCTAGTCATACTTCACAGCTCACTGTAGATTTACTCATCTACCACACTAATCAATAGACCTATTCAAAGATGGCAATGACCTTCACAAACAGTCACACACTCGGCCAAATCAGAACATACCCAAATTATTTTCAAAACATATCTGTACTGATTCACAGGGCATTTATTGGAGTTTTTTCAAAGGTCAGCTTTATGGCAGCTTTGCAGTATTATAGGAAGTATGCAGTGGAGAGAGACGAGAAACATTGTTAGATGACTGGATGTACAGTAAGTGCATCTTGACTCAATTTAGAGAAGTTATCTCTATCCAATGTCAAATGTAAATCTTTGATGCTTTGTGGGCATCTGTCTGTGCTGTTTCGCCGTTTAGAAACAACACGGATCACACAGAGCTTTCATTTAATATCTATAAAGCATTAGTAGCTTAAAATGTCAGTCATGTCCTTCTGTTCCACCTCACTGCAGTGAGGACTCGGAGGACAATGTCTCACCTGAATAGCATGACTGCAAACTTATTCCCTCACAAATGATGCTACCCGTATCACAACAGCGCGTCATGTACTGCAACACCCCCACCCCATAATCACACACACATACACACACACACACACACACACACACACACCTCTACTCCATGTACTGCAACACCCCCACCCCATAATCACACACACATACACACACACACACACACACACACACCTCTACTCCATCCCCACCATCCCTGCACTTTACCCCAACCTGTCTAGTTGAGTGGAGGCACACTTCCCTCTAGATGTTTCTGCCTCCCCTCCCCTCCCCTCAGCCCTAAGCCCAGTACAGGAGGATGCTGTGTCATCAGACACTAAGGACTCAGACAGAGCACTAAAGCCTGGCCCTCGCTCTAATTTACTACACCCTGGAAAGAGAACGACAGAGAGGAGGAGGAGGAGGAGGAGGAGGCGGAGGAAGGGAGAGAGAAAAGGAGAGTGATAGAGAGACAGACAGAGACAAAGACAGAGATGGTGGGATAGGGGCATAATGTAATAATTTTCGACGCCCCAACGATCATCTTTAAAATGCATAGAGTGCCAGGAGTGGCCTGCACAGAGCTCAATGCTGAGATTCATAGGCGATCACTGCTGTAGCTGTGAGCTCCCCTTCTGCACTCACTAGCAGCCGCTGCTCTCTGGGATCTGCAGAAACCTGGGCAGAAATGGCTGGTCTACTGAACCTCCTTGTTATAACACGGTCGCCAAAATGCCACCTTTGGGGACAGAATGACACTTAACCAGCAGCAATACCTGATACCTGCTGAAACTACATTTTTTTCTCCATGCTGTAGAACAGCCAGCAGAGGCGAATCATCTGACTCTATTTCTACGCAACCCGTACTCCCCCTCCTACACACAAACACAGACACAGATATGTACACGTGCACAGTGCCAGCTAAAACACCAGCATGCCCTCCCTCTATCCCTTCCTCCTCCTCCTGTGTGACTACGGGAGCTTATAGCGTTGCCTAATCACACCAGACATTTGAAATGCCCAGGCAGTCCTCTCCCCATCACAGGGGAAAACAAGAACTGCAACGCTGCATTTCTCTTCCTCGCCACTGCCCCCTCATCCTCTCTTTGATGCATGAGTGCTGTGATCAGGTTTCCTGCAGCTGACAGTAACACACACACACACACACACACACACACACACACACACACGCTCATACACAGACACACTCATTGACATACAATGGTGAGCGATAGGATGATTGTCGGTCGAGTAGAGGAGACGAGGAGCTTGGAAAGGTGAGGACACAAAGAGCGGCGGGGTAATGGAGGATAAGCATGAATATGCATAGGGGCGCTTCCCCAGGTGTGATAAAGGACAAAGACATGAGTGGATTGGGAAAAAGGATGATATGAATGATAGTAAGATGGGAAGGGGAGATGAGGTCTTATGGCTCTGCCTGTTCATTGAACTTGCTGAGATAACACATGGATGTGTGTGATGAAGGTAGCAGATCTTGACTGACTGACTGAGCAGAGTGAAGGAGAGACATCACAACCTGCATCTATACACACCGCAGCACATCTGAGGCATCATGGGTGGGGGGGAGCAGTCGCCTAATAGATATAGATAAGCAATCTAGTTGGCGAATAAGAAGCACACTGCCTCTTCCTTCCCTCAACAACTACTGGCAAAAAGCCCTTGAGCAAGGCACCTAACCCAGTGGCCAAAAGTAAAGGACTGTGATTGTGCTGAACATCTACAAATTCTGTGTACTGTATCTGTGTGTGTGTGTGTGTGTGTGTGTGTGTGTGTGTGTGTGGCCCTCCATCCCCCTGCAACTACCTTGCCAGGCCACTGATCTCATTCTTAAAATAAATTTTATCAGGGCATACATTGGGTAAACTCTCATACCCCAATCACAGATTCCAAGTGAAACATCTTTGATGTATCTACGCTAAAAACATTGATTTTATATGGGATGTTGGCACATCATGGCAACATCCCTGAATGTATCTGCAGCAGTTATCAAACAATTGTCAAACAATTATTCAGTTTGGATTTGGTAGCACATCCCAACTGAGGACATATTCACTAATCTGTAACATTGAACACTGGCACATATTACTGACAAAAAAACAGCAATAATTTGGCACCTGGAGAATCCATTTATCTTGGAGATTGTGTTCAAGTGTAGCAATATAGTATCTACTACATAGTCATAACTATAGCAGAGATAGTATCACGTTTCATGACTCTTGCCAATTACAATTTGCCAAAGATTCCTGAGGTTCTGGACAGCTGGGGCATGGTTGGAAAATTTGATATCAAATTTGATATAATAGCAATTAGACCATCAGGATTGGCCTTATTAATATATCCTGCAAACTTTCAATAACAGACAACATGTGTTTATTTTTTCATTTGGAATCAATTTCATAAGATATTTGAGCCTAAAGATACAAATTCAATTATTTTGTCAATCATCAGACGAGCACCATTTTTGTTCCAAGGCCTACAACTGTTTATAATCCTACGCAGGCTTTCATGTTCTTAAATTGATCATATGACAGTGTAGATTAAGCGTATGAAGTTAATAATCATAGAGGTCACAAAAGGTCAAAGAGAGTTTGAGAAAATAAATGAAGCCATTGTCAAGGGGATCTCTAATATCATAAAGGGGTAAAATAGGCATGCTCAGTACACCAGAGGCTAAACTTTTAAATGGCTTCCACTTTTCTGCAGGATTTTGGGTTATCAAATTCCATATGTTCAGCTTCTGGTCTAAGATATTTCTACATGAGCAATCATGGGCATGAAGGTCTCTATTATATTCCTGAGGTGAAATATTTGAGCTGTGTTTCACAGAGAGGTCACAGTAGGCTAAGAAAGACCATGTGATCAGGCATGACACTTGACACACATCTTTCCAGGCCTCCTCAGAGCTCTGAAGTCGTTCCACAGGGATACTGTTCGGAACATTGAAAGGAGAAACGTCTGATGCATGTATCCATATCTTGTTTATGTTAGTACCGCAAGTATAAGAGCCCATAGAATGAAGCTTTCCACAGAAAGGCAAAATTTGTACTATAACATACTTAAGTATGTCTGTGACTGTTGCACTACTTTTTGAAGTCTTCTGGATGTGCTCATTTTCAGCTTTTCTGAGCTTTGTGTATATAGAGCCCAAGTTACCACTTTGTTATGCTCTAACCCTATTTTTCACATATAAAATGTAGCAGCAAATAGGAAATGTTTGGAAATATTGTGCAAAAGCTAAGTATGGAAAGCCATACAGGAACAGAACTGTAGCTTTCATTTGAGTTATATCATGTTCTGGCTTACTAAAAATAGTAAAACTACTCCTGCAAATTGCCTTTAATGAAGGGCTCTAGTTTTGTTGTAATAGTAAAAAAAAGTGTTGAATTGGCCATGGTTAACATCCAGAAAAACTGGAAAACTGTGTCTAACTATGGCAAAAAAAAAAATCTAATATTTGATAGTTTGCAGCAGCTCCTTCAGCTGTTCGCCCGAATTTACCATTGTTTCCAATTCTGGCAAAATCCTGTTTTCTGTCTGCTTTTCAAACGTGAATGCACCATAAGAAACTGTGGCAGATAAATGATAATTCTTCATATTTCACATTTGGTAGCCATTAAAGTATGTGTGTAGAAACAAGATGCTGATGGGCAAACTGAAATACAAAATCTATATAATTTAAATACATCAACTATGTAAAAAATATTCTTTTTGACATAATTTTGGGTCTAAATCTTGGGTCTATCAGCAGAGAGTAATTTTCCCCCCCATTTGGTTTTTGTGCATATCTATGTACATACACATGCCCTCACATACACACAAACATGCGCACAGATCGGCGAGACAAAAAGGTCTCCTGCTGCGGGCAGTGGCGGTGTGTGAGGGGAAGCCGTGATAAACAAGTCCACAGTAACTCTCCTTCCTCAACAAAGGGGAGGTGGGAGGTGAGGAGTAACAGAGGACAGTAGAGAGAGGCAGAGAGGTAAGCATCGGCTAATAAGCAAAGTGGGAGGGATAAGAGAGAGAGAAGAGGAATAACGCAACCCTTCCTGTGGCCACCACTGAGCTGGATCAATAGATCACAAGAGGCACATACACTTGATAGTTCCACTGGTCCTATGAGGGAGCACTGGCGGCTGTGTTTTGGGCCAATTCTGCTGAGTGGGCCCCCCCGCTGCTCTACAGGCCACGGATTCTCTTACAGGCTAGCCCTGCCACACCATGCAGGAGACTGGCTACTCCACACCTCTACACAGCTGAAGGTACTACCACCCTCTCCTGCCCTCTCCTCTACACTTCCTGTCCTCTCCTGCCGTCTTCTGCCTACCTTCCTCTCCGGCTCCAGGCCTACAGCGAGGGCAGAGCTAGGCTACAGTTACAATGGTGGGCTACAGAGGCCTAAAAAAAGCCTCTTACCTCCAATAAGTAAAAAACTAATAATTCAGGGATAAAATGGTAGATTGAGGTTAGTGTCATCACCGATAGTATCAAATTCAAAAGTAGATTTTTTCCTGGACACTGACATTATGCGAAATAGTGTGCCATGATTTGACGTGAAAAATCACAATATGATATCACAATATAGGCTAATATCTGATGAATATGAATGTGATTCAATGCGCAAGGATATAACTAGTTTATTTAGGATTTTCTGTAAGAACTGAAGTGAGATGTGTTGAAAAATATTTTTTGTAATGTGATTTGCACTAGGAGGCAACTGACAATACATTTTCTTCTTTTTCTTCTTCTGATCAAATTGAGCATCAGTATTAATATGGATATTCGAATAATAGGTTATATTATGATATCAATTTGGCTCATTTTAAATTAATTGTACGGCCCTGAAGTAGAACAGAGTGCCTCATCCTTGTATGGAGACTAAACAAGACATATGTGCTTCCTCCCTCAGATCACAGAATGAGAAAACTTAATGTTGATAAGACTGCAGTATATTTAATTATGATTAGGCTGCATAGCCATATTAAGCTACTGCATCAAAAGCTATCAGTTTTTAAAATAATATGGCATCTCTGTAGGCTAGATTCCATATGGAAAGATTAACTTTGTGAATCACATGACATAAAAACGTTATAAATAGTGACCATACAGCACTGAACTAGCCTCCATCACTTATGCACTATGAAGCATTTCCATCAGCAAATGCTCATGCAACTGATACTGATGCTTCAGTTTTCGGATGTGTTCATCCATTTAAAAACTTTACTCTGCTTCCCAGCTGTAGTTGGAGATGTTGCACAAGTACTATGCAACACTGATGGCCATTTCATCATTTTCTGATGATAGATAGATAAAATACATTCAAAGCCTCATGTTGCCAGAAATTTGTCCACATATACGCACACACATACAATCATAGCCTGTATATTAGTCAATCACATACATGAAAATATATGTTATACACACATATTGGTGTGACAGAACGGAACCCTCATAATCTAAAAGCATTTTTCGCCAGAAAAGAAACCAATAAGCTATAGCACCGATGACATACATTCATAAAGGTCATTTCTACATCTCTTCTTCTAGCGTCCAACAGTACCATTACCATGCATCAACACACAACATTAATCAACACTGCAGAAAACTATATGAGAATTACCACTGCCCAAGAACTGCACTCCACAGCTCTCCTGCAGTGTTGCAGGAACAAAGACTGCATCCCTCTGCCTCAACTGGGCTGTGATTGGACAAGTCTAATAGAAAAGTCATAACCCTTGTATGATCTCTCTGTGCACACTAAAAATGCATTCACTGGCTCCAATCTCCTGTGCCAATGAATCAAAGTACTGAAGAGTACTATAATACCTCAAGGTCATCTTTGCTATTATGATTTCCCTATCTCCATAGTGAACACAATATACACACAAACCTCCATTTTGACTGGCATAAAGGGAATGGCCTGAGCTTCTTCATATCTGTTATGATAGTGAATTTCATATACCTACCTGTATTGCATGGTTAGTTAACACAGTAGGCAGCTAGCAGTATAACATGAGACAGAGATAAGGACTTTCGGAGGTTGAGAACAACAGTATGATAATAAACGTTGTATGCATTTAGCAGACTCTCAAAGTTGTATCTAACCAGATTTCTCCACAACACTTTAACTTGTTTCTTCTGTTCAAAGGGGTTTTTGCCTGCCAAGTCAGGAAAAAAAATTGGGTGTTGCATTTGGACTGTGTGACAACTCACTTTCCGATTCAGATAGTAGGGGTCCAAGTCCTCCAGTGGTGTCGCCGCCATTCCGTCAGGAATATCGCCGTAGATGAAGGGCAGGCTCTTCCCAGCCTCCAGGTCACTGTTGGGCTTGGGCTCATTCTCGTCATCTGCATCGCGATGACTACTGTCCGATCTGGGCTTGGGTGGCTTCTTGTTCTTCTCCTCTGTGATGCGCTTCTCGATGTTTGCAAGCGACTCTGGGGTGAACTTCTTGAAGCTGTGAGGTCCTGGGGTTGCAATAAGGGGCGCGGCCATGTTTTCATCCTGCAGCTATTTCCTCTTTATTTGTTTTCCATCCCGGACATCCAGCTCTAAGAAAAAGAGAGGGACACAGAGTGAGAAAGAGAAGAAGCGAGAGTAGAGTAAAAAGTAGTGGAGTAGGGAGAGAGAGAGAGAAAGCAAAAGATTTGAGTGAAGGGCAAAGTGAACAATATGCTTCTTCCCAAAAACCAATGGTCAAGATAGCAATACAGAGTATCACTTGAATAATCACTTGAGTAAGACCAATTGGAGTATTTTCTATCCATAGAGGTTCAACATCTCAAATACTGTAATGTAGTATTTATCCACTTTCATTTCAATAATAACACAGACTGGTTACAATGAGCAGTTACAACTTTTGACAGTTTCATACCAGTTGGTTTGCATCCTTTTATCAGTGTCAGCCTTGCTCAGAGCCTCAGAGACCGAAATGTTCTGCTCTGCCATAGAGGAAGCAAACAAAGCAAGATGAAGCTAGAAAAAGTGCAAACATTTGGAACCTGGGCCAGACAGGCACTATTTTTTGCTCTCTTCCTCAACCTCAATGCATATGGCCAAAGAACAGATAAATCAATGGGCCGTTGGATTAACAAACCAAATTCTGTGACCCCAATAGTGTTTCCCTCATGGGGACTCAGGCCCCAGCTCATAGGGAGTACTGGGGAGCCTTTTGCTCTGACCTTGGTGACCACAGCAGCAAGGAGAGTGACAATGTCAAGTTTTCTCTCCCTGTGTCCATGCTCACATCTGACGGGCTCTTCCTAGCATCGCCTACTCCAGATCACTTGTGTGGCTTGATGCTCGTGTTTTTATCTCTCTCACTCTTCCTCTCACTCCTTACATAACATCTTAATAGGATATCATAATAGGATCCTCCCTTTGTATCCACATTCTAACTATTCCAAAAGGCGACATTACAGACTAGGCTTTTCTTAACTTATATTCATTATCCTTTGATCTAAATTACAGTTGATGCAGGTGAATGAGTGTGACTGGTGTGGAATGGATTGGGTTTACTGCATGAGAATAATTTAAATATTATCAGGTAAATTGTCAAAGAAAAGTATGCTAATCTGATTTTTAAATACTTTCGCTGTGATTATCTATGATTTCTCATTGCGTTGACCTATGTGGCAAACCCCAGCCACCTACAACCTACTGTACTTAGGCTAGAAAAAAATAAAATAAAAGTGTTTATGTCATTTGGCCCATGCGTGATATAGACAACAGTGCACCTAACACAGGCTACTCTGTGTATTCTGGTGTCTTATAGCCTACTGCACTTGACCAAAACAATAATTGTATACAGAATAATTGATTCATTATTTATTTACAGATAACATTAGGCCTAATCAACACAAATTGATTGTGCACGTGTGTACGTGTTTGTATGGATCATTATGGACTAAACATTTTGGACAAAAAATTTTAATTAATTAATTTATTTATTTATTATTTTAAAGTGTTTGAAAAGGCGGTCAATATATTCTTGTCGGACTTTGTTGAAGTTATTTAACCTCTAGGGGTCCGACTACATTGTTTTGACAGGTGGGTTGCTATAGGCTACTAAACGCCTGCATTTCTCTAAGGTCCCTACAATAAGCTACTTGCATCTCACCCCCAGGTGGTTGATGGCCATGCTGTTGATATCGTTCATATCATATTTGACAAAGTCACAGCTCAGGCAATCAACAAATTAGGCCTAGGATACAGCATTCAAGCAATGAATGGCTAGGGTACAGACCTGAAGACGAAACAGAAAGAAGAACATAGGAGAAATCCACAGGCAACAAGATCCAACACCGGCCTCTTCCACAAACCGCACAGCCACCCAGAAGAGAAATGAAGTCCGCGGTTCAAGTAACCCAACCTGAGTAGCCTACAACCTCCAAGTCTCCTTCCACAAATGCTTCATCAATTGATCTACGTTCAAGGTGATTCAAACAAAGATGCAATAGCATAGCAAGCAGCGCATATAGGCATAACGCTGGGCTAATCCTGAAGCACAACTAATGTGATAATAAAGCCGGCTAGAGGAAACTGACTCAATTGTTTTCGCCTGCAGCATAACCTAAATATGCAGATGTTGCTTTTATGTTTTCAGTGTCCAGTAGCCTAACTCACTAGATCATATGAGCAACCGTGCATAAAATGCAACACTCGTGACAACTTCAGAAACACAACATCTGAATCTCAAAACAAAACAAAACAAGACAACTCACGTCCCCATTTAATCTGTAAAAGTGAATCGTATTACCGCGTGTAATTGCCACCAAAAGCTCAGCCCAAACTCGCTCTCGTTTTAGTGAGATCCATTTGTTTCGAATGGGTCCGGGAATTGAACTGATGGATGGACTGAAGAGAAAATGCGCGTTTTCTGACAACTCCGGCAGCATTAATTGGCTCCAGTTAAAACGACAGGCTCGTCGCTGTCCGGTTCAGCAGCACTCAGGGCGCCGCTCCGGCTCCGGCGCTGCGTGTCCTCTGTGCGGAGGAGAGGAAAGGCATCCAAATGCACCAAGGAGTCCCAGCAGCTGGAAAAACCTCTCTCCCGCGAACATGTTCACTCTGATACTACGAGAAGGGCTTCTGATGACCCAACATGGAAATAACTGGACATCGCAGAGAGACAGTGCTAGAGAGGAGGGGCTGTATTGTAGGCAGTTGATAGGGAACTGGATCAGTCACACTGGCCGGCCGGCTGGTGAAGCACCCCACTCCCCCTCCCCCCTCCCATCCCGCAATGACTGAGTTGAGCTCTAAGGCCTTGATGCTGCCTGTCATCATATAGCATATCACCAAATCTAGGCAGTCAACTCAATCCAAATAGGCTATATCAAATACAGCTTGAGCAACGGGTTACAATAATGCAGCTATAGGTAAGCCTAATAAAAAAAAATAGCTTAAATCCAGTGTCACTGTATGAGCAACTTGATAGCCAAATATTGAGAAGCCTCAAATAACCCCTCATATGGGTTTATCCAAGGCCAAACCCTGGATGCCAGCTACCTAAACTGTGCACAATTCAGATAAAGTTATGACGACCAGGCTGCTCTCTGGTGGAAATGTTTATTTGAGGTGTGTGAAGAAAGACTATGATAATGTACAGTAACTCATGTCCTCATCAAAGGAGAGGGAGACAGGTCTAAGCATGGGGCAATAGGCAGATGGGTAGGGGTAAGAAGAGGAGGAAGAACGCCCTTCCTCTTTCTCAGAGAACTTTCTCCCTCTGTCGGATGATCTGACTAAGACCCTCCCCCCCCCCTCTCCTCTCATTCTGTCTCTCTCTCTCTCTGATTACAGTGTCAAATTATTTATTTCTCATTTGAGAGCCATTGGCTAAACTTGGCTGATTTGTAGTCTTCAGTAAAGTCCACTGTTTCTGTTTACACCGAGGCGCGCCGGCGTCCTATAGGGCCAAAGCCTAAAATACTGCAGTGTGGCTTATTGCTGCTATAGGCTCTAACTAACTAACATACAGTAGGCTAGGTCAATTTGAAACCATAAGCTCTGAGAGCTATTCTCTGTCTTCAACTGAGAGTAGCCTATCCTAATACATCAGCAGAAAGCAATTTCAGATTTAGGAAACTGAAATTATTTACAGCAAAACGGGGAAACTAAAACGACCTGAAGGCTATACCACACCCGTAGACATTGTCAAAGCGACAGGACTCCAGAGACTCCAAATTAACATGCATGATTGTAGACTAACAACGTAATACAAAAGAGTCTCTATTAAGGGAGGAGACTGCGTGAAAAGACAAGAAAAGGGTGCCGCGGCCCCTTCCAGGACTGCCAAAACTGAGACGCACCTACCTCCTCACGCAATAGCCTACAGTCTCCAAAGAGATTGCAAGGGGGTGGAGGAGGGGGGGCACAGAGAGGGGAGGGGGGGGGGGGGGGGTAAAACTATCATAATGATGGCTATAAAATGATGGTAGCGGGAAAAGTGCTGCCGAATATTATTTTGCAAGATACGCTATATTAGGGCCCACTTTGAGTATGTCCGTATTACAGGCTAGTTAATGTCACCGCACGCACAGAAGTTTGACGTGATCCCACTTCCCCATCCCATATGCGTATGTTTCACATTTTGACACATTGAAATGTCATTCCGTCCAGCGGCAGGCCAACACCCCGACTAACCTGCTGTCTCCTCCCTTCTGCCATACCGCAGCGCAAACCCGTGTTTTGTCCCTTCAGAATCACGTCTAGCCTACTTCTAACTGATGTTTCGCATGCATATTTGTCCAGGTATTGGCAAGGAGCCCTCCACAGACGCTAGGAAAAGATGCTGAGAGGGGGACCGCTCTGCGGCACTGGGATGCAGTCAGTAGACAGAGTATGACTGCGATCCATCCCACGACAAAAAAAATCATCCAGACAAGAGAACAGATTGTCTACTTACTTTTTCTCGCATTAACAGAAATCCAGAAAGATGTCACTGAATTGCAGATGTAGAAAAGAGTCGGGAGTAACTGCGGCTGTCGCCATATTGTTGCTGCTATCTTCCTTCCCAGTGCGTGCGGCTACCCTGCATAATTGATGACTCTCAGCAAATTGTTAGGGAGTGTCGGTAAATGCCTTTGGTTTCAATAACGGACAAGAGACCGCAGCATCGTAAGCAAAAAAAGAAATACACTATTTAGATAATTAACAGACATAGCTTACGGTTATTGGTGCAGAAGGGAAACGTTGTTCCCATCTTGATCTCCGCTGAAAGTATAACTAAACCATGTGATTACACAATCTATACTGAATTAGGCCAAGAGTTACAGATCATACAAATTTTAAATGTATAACTCTGAGCTGAACTTTCTTACCATGTGGAAACCTATATTGAAACATAGATGAGGTGATGGACCCTAAACACAAGCTGTCGAGGACCCACCCATACAGTAGGTCTCTCTGCCTAAGAAAGTAGCCTATTACAATTTAATATAATCTGAAATGTAGGCTTCTTCCCATAGTTTGTCATAAATAACTTTGATGTCTGTGTGCATGTTATAGAAAAGTTTGTATGCTCTGCAGCTCCATATGCACAACCATGACACCAAGAATTTATTCAGATCCAGAACTGATACAGAAAACAGTTTAGCAGTTGTGGTATATAATGCATTGATCCTATTTTCTCTTGAGTAAAAACTTCTTGTTAGAGTGGACCTGCAAATCAATCACCAACTAATGTGTGAACAGGAGACAGAACGACTCAAACACTAATGGCAAAAAACTGTTTGACCACTTTCATCTAGTCCCAATTTTAATAACTTTGTTTGTTACACAGATATGACCTTTTCCAGATATACCTTAACTAAGGTGATTCTTAGTCTTGGTAAGAAATGAGTGAATAGTTCAGTAGGTTTTAAGTTTTATTTCATGTATACACAAAGGATGGCATAGCTGTCTAAAACACCCTGCCTCTACAACCACATAGGCAACGGACTAAATCCCACCAGGACCTTCTTTCTGGCATTTCCCTTAACCATAAGCGCCTGTAATGAAAGAATAAAAAATACATACGGAGAGCCAAACACTTTTTCTTTTTCAAAAGACAAATAAGTCATGTGTCCTAAACTTCAATCCTACATGAATCAAAGTCTTTTGGACAAACACATGATCAAATATTCTGATAAACCAAAATGCATGCCGTTCTAAAAAGGTTGGTTCTTCAGGGGTTCTTGGTGATGTTTTGCTGTAGTAGTTCTTAATTCTAACAGATACAGTTTAGTGGCGAGGCAGTGTAAACAGCATCTGAGTAAGTTAAAAGTTAAAATAAAGAATTCTATATGGCTCATTCGTACATCTGATTTGTATCTGTATGTAAATTCTCAGTGTTCTTTATAGTACCATAAATGTTCTATAAAGTTTCTAAAAGGGCATTTTATATTCTGCTGAAAGAACCCTCCTCTGGTAGATAATGACCATTTTTTTGTTTATGCGGTCTGGAGAGTATCAACAAGGTTTTATATCAACCAGGTGCAAAGATTTTTCACGTGCAACCATTGCCACAAAACCACTATCAATATATTACATACAAATTTTTCTGCATGTTGTCATGGACGAATGAAGTCTACAGCCTTTAACCTTCAAAATACAGGGATGGGGGATTTTAAAAATTACTAGTTGAATATGACCCAGAAATGTCTCTATCTGGTGGAATTTACAAGAACTGCAACTATAGTAAACCTCAGCCAAGGTGAGAGATCCTCTCCATGGGCATGAAACTATGTCCAGCCACCGTACAATCAGCGTGCTTCATTTAAGTGTTACGTATCCAGTAACACACAAACAAATACATTTGTAGGGGCAACTTTGTTTATAAATGCTATCCAAAACCTTTCCAACTCCAGTATCAGGTTGCATATGGCATTGGCCTACATTAAATTAAATATTTGACATGCATTTTTCATTTCAGTGTTTCAATATTTTGAGCATGGGGAAATATTGAGAATTGTGACCCATTACCATTATGCCCAACATCCTATAGTGTGCTGTAGAAGGGAAACAGAGACATCAGACCTGAAGTGAACAGCTATAGAATAAGCATCAGAGGCAAATCCAGACAAGTGGAAAGGCAAATGGTCTGACAGACTGTATCAAGTCAGCATCGCATCAAAACACTAATATCACTGTCTTGCACCACTCAAATGACAAGAGTCAATGATGTGTCAATGCCAGGTGCATATTGTGTCTGCTGCCTGCATGGCATCACTGAATCTGTGATAGTACATCGACTTTTGCAGCCCTTGCAGGTTTCAGTGGCAGCCATGTTGACTCCACAATCCTGCTACACGTCTGTTAATAAAATAATACACAACATTTTTGCATAAATAAATGTTGGTTTTGCTACTCTCTATTGACGACTGATATAACCCAACCTATACCCAGTTCATGAAACCTTTAACCTTTGCCTCCTCTGGCAAACAGGAAGGGATGTGCTTTACGTTTCTAGCAGCAGCAACAGCAGTTTGTTTGGAATAAATAGAAGAATAACTGGGTAGTTAGCATGAGCAGCGATAGCCACCATGGCTGAACTGATAAAGAAAAATCGGTACCTATAGAAACTCAAACTTCATCAACCATTCCACTACATCTAAGTACCCTGTGAATCTGTTCAGCAAACTCAAAAGTTGACTTTCTGAAACATGCCAGTGAATTTTACTAAATTTGACTTTTACTCAAAATTGTTCGATAAACTGCACTGTTCAGTGTGCAATTTAGAATCAGCTTAACAGTGACTAAGTTACTGTATTTCAAGGAAGGGAAGGAAGAGGAATGTGGAAAATATAGCTTTCCATGTATTGCATGTTTATTTGAACAATCTTCAAATCTTTCAGAGCTGTGAAGAGAATATATATGGTTAAAATATTACCTCCTTGTTGTTTTAGGACATCATTCAGATGCAGATGAAACACATTATGTTAGATAAGCACTGGTATGACATTTGCCAGATTTGCATCTGATAATGAAAATCTATTGTAATTACTGAAATATACTATGAATCACACAGCATGACATTCACAGTCAAAGTCGGCAAAACTTAAAAATGACTGTGTGGGAGCTGATCAAATATGAAATCATGTCATGTTTTCAAGGACACAAATTACCCTGAAATTGTCATGTAAATTGTCTTTGTCATTAAGTTTCTTTAATGTTCTGAAGGGAAATGTTACATTTGTGTCACATTTGCCAAACTCTTGATAAAACTCATCCTGTCGGCTCTGTCTATGATGCCAGATACAAAGTTCACTATGCACAGAGGGATTAGTTACACAGTTACCTTATTGTAGCTAGCACCAGAAGTGCTGCCTTTACTGAAAATATGTGTTTATTGTTGCCGTTTTGCTAGAACAATTAGAATATCTCTTGAGTCTGCTTACATTTCAGTCAGATGAACTTACTGAAACTCCTGAAAGTGATCCTGTCCCCAATTCCAATTTTACTTTCACCTAAATTATATGTTCATTAGGGCTTATGTAATCTTTGAGAATGTCACAGACCAAAAAAATACTTTTTTTTAATCTTAATTTCTAGGACCCTAACATTTCACACCAGGCCTAATCAGACCATACAGTTATGTGTTCAGAAGGTGTTGTAGGGTCATGAAATTAATGCAATTTTACGAAGTGTCACTTTGCCAAGGCCCATTGTGCATCTCTTCCAATGAGAATTTGTTTTAATTGATTCATTTTGGATTCATAATAGCGTGAGTGAAAGCAACTGCAACATGAGTGAGAAGTATTCTGCGTAGATAAGATTGAATTAATTTGGTTACTTTTTGGCATTTCTGCCTTATTGGACAGTATAGTGAAAAGTGAGAGGGCATGAAGTGCAACATGCATCATGAGTTGGACTGAAATTCATAGCATTGTAAGTACACAACATGTGCCTCATCCAACCGATCGATGGAGTACCCCTAGTTTTGTCACACTGTCCACAAAAATGTAGCTTGCAATTTTAATTCTGCACCATCACATGAAGTAATTTTGGAGATGCCAGAGAGGGTCACATTAATCATACAATTGTGAGGGATCATGTGCGTAGTGAGCAGAGAAAACAAGTCTTTCTTAGATGTTCTGCACTCAAAATGTATGGGTCCTGAACATACAGTATATTGGTATATCCTAATTGGGCAATATACAGTACCTCTATAAGTGAATTATCAAAGAGGACACTTGGTTCGAGCTGTGTTAAATTCTATTCATCCTGTTTGTTTCAGTTTGGCAGTATTATTCGTTTTTAATTCAAAGGTCTTTGGGCACCAGAACCCACAAGATACTAATTTCAACCCACATTCAGCAAGGAGTGCCAATACATTTTTAGCATATTTAGAAGGTTCTGCACAATGGTACAAATGTATTTGTATTTTTTCCTTTCTTTCTCATAGCATTTGGGATTCCACGCCCATTGCTTTGTGAGGCCATTGTGATGCCAGAGTGGGGCCAGGTGCGTTGTGTTGCATTATGTCAATTATCCAATCATGATTGTTTCTTTTGTCTTTATATGTAGGCTGTGTTTTGGGTGCACTTTGACTCTGCATTTTGCAGCTTTATTAGTTTTTTGTGCAAAAAGATATTTTTGAGTCAATATTTGAGTGTTGTGGATTGGTAGAAATTACGCCTTTATTCTGAAAATCCAGACCGGAAGTGTTATTCTTGTTCTGGCTAGCTGGCTGAACACAAGCGTCGTCAGAGTCAATACCATCCAGGGTTGCAAACATGAGTTTCCTGATGAACTTTTTTACTTTTCTGGTCAAGGTGCTAACCTTACCTGTTCAACTGATCGAAGCGGTGGGTCTGTACGGAATATACAAGCGTGTCTTTCCGTTTTTAATGTACCGAGTATCTGCAACATACAATAAGAAAATGCACGACAAAAAGAGGGACCTGTTTAGCAGTCTCCCCGAGTTCAACAAGCCTGGTGGTGGGCCGCTCAATATTTTGGAGATTGGCTGTGGCACGGGCACAAATTTTCCGTTCTACCCGTCCGGATGCAAGATAACCTGCACTGACCCGAACCCACATTTCCAGAAATTCCTGCAGAAGAGCGTTGCTGACAACGACCATCTCACATTTGAGAGATTTGTGGTCGCATCTGGTGAAGACATGGGGTCAATTGAGGACGAATCGGTGGACGCTGTCGTCAGCACACTTGTTCTTTGCACTGTCAACAACGTCTCCCAAACTCTGCGAGAGGCACACCGTATACTGAGGCCTGTAAGTACTCTGTAGGCTAGTGAATCAACGCGCATCTATGAAATAACCGTTAACTTAGTTATTCCGAATACAACAAAAACATTCCACATTGAATCCACATAATCATGGTCGTCTATTCCAGATAGTTGGGTAGGCCTTGTAACGGCCCAAAACGTAATAATTAACTGTAACGTAATAACTGCCCAGTCAGTGTGTAATAAGTGTAATAAATACCATAACGCAATAAAAATCCAATAACGTAATAAAATCTTGAACATGTAACGTAATAGTATTTTTGCCCATAATGTAATACCGTATTAGCCTACTTTATTGACCATTTATTACATTTACCACACATCAAAGCATTCAACAAAGCCCCTCAAAGTATCACAAGGTAGCCTATATAGGACATTATGAAAAGCACCAACACCAAAAATGCAATAAAACGCAATAAAAATCCAATAACGTAATAAAATCTTGTAACGTAATAGTATTTTTGCCCATAAAGTATCACAAGGTAGCCTATACTGGAAATTATGAAAAGCACCAACACCAAAAAGAACAACACATTAAATCAAAAAACATTTTAGACTATTATTACCTTACTGGTTTATGTTATTACATTATTTAGCAAAATTATTATCATTAGTATTATATAAAGTTATGTTATGGCAAAAAAGCTATTACGTTACAGGTTCAAGATTTTATTATGTTATATTTTTATTACATTATGGGCTTTATTATGGTCAGTTATTACATTTGGGCCATTACAGGCATACCCAACTACCTGGTTTTGAAATTAGAATTGGTACACACACGTCACTGATATTTGCGTTGCAGGGTGGAGCCTTCTACTTCATGGAGCATGTTCTGGCAGATCCCTCCTCTTGGACCTACTTCTTCCAGCATGTTCTCCAGCCTGCGTGGTACTACTTTGGTGATGGATGTGTCCTTACCCGGGCAACGTGGGAAGACCTGGAGGCAGCTGGCTTCTCTGAAATCAAACTAAGACACATCGAAGCCCCGCTCACCTTCATGATCAAACCGCACATCATAGGCTATGCTATCAAATAGATTTCAGTAGTACCAACACCACTAAGCACAAAATGCCTTTCCTCTCATATCTGGTATGATTGAACCGTAGTGCACACATTTTGAGGGGGCACAAATTTGCACCTTCCTAGAAATTTTATTCTAGCCTATTTACACCTAATCACATTCACGAATCCACACATACTGATACAAGCACAGAGAAAGAGAGACAGGGGGAAGAGCAGGAGAGAAAGTATCAGCATGAGTGTAGGTTTTTTTTTTTTTTTTTTCCTATCTTAAATGTCTGCTAGCTTCCAAAAGGCCTCCCTCACTCTCTAGGTTGGCTGACTGGGTCCCTCTGCCTCAACTGCAATGACCATCAGATCAGCCATTCATGAAAATGCTCTTCAATATGTTTAATTACAACCTAGTGATTAAGTATGAGTAATATATTGTATGCAACGTTTAACAAATATTTACCAGTGAGACAATTTATCTCACATGAAACTAGAGGGCTGAATACTTTTCTATACTTAATATTTTCATTATGTAAATTTTGTACCTTCATGTAACTTTAGATCACTATGTTTTCACTTTGACATTACAGATGATGATTAATTTAAACCAATAACAAACTATGAAAAAAAGTGATGGAGGTTGAATGTTTTCAGGGCACTATACATGAAATGTATATCTAAACTGGAAAGTAAAAGATGGGCTATATGAAACTCTGACACTCACCCTTGACTACTTCACATCCTATATCACTGAGGCTGAAACATGGAGCTTCATTACATTATCATGGAGCATTTCTACCAGATTTGTTTTTGTAGATTTCATAATCAATGAAACTCCCATTTCTACTTGTTTCCACTAAATATTTGATTACTACACCACTACATCTTATATTTGTTAATCCTCATTACAACACAAACTTTTTGATCTTGCCTCACACTGAGGAGTCAGTGAAGTAGCATCATGCACAACATCACTAGAGAACAGTCAAATGGAGACCACAAAATGTGTCTCAAAATTACACAAATATCCATTATGGAAAAACATATCCTATCAATCTTGCCTGTCATATACCCTACACTTGCAGTACAAAAATGATGTTTTTCTTATCTGAATCATATGATCCCTGGAAATATCAAGCGCAATTAGGTGTAATGTGCTGTATTGTTGGAAAACTGTTTGCTTTAATAGAAGAATGATAGTTAGCTAGCTAGCTTTACAAAGTTCCAAGTGGCTTCTTTTCACAGCTTGCTAGTTTTAACAGCATAATCATGGGAAAGCCTGCCAGCTAGAGCTAACATTAGCTAGCAGCAACTTTTCAAACTAGTTCATAGCCAGCAATCTGTTGAAGTTCTGCCTGCAGTCAGCCGGAGAACGGAGTCAACTGTTAAGATATAACAGAGAGAGGCGCTTTGTCTAATGGGTCTCATTGTAGATTAGGGGGTCACTTCCCTGTGCAGACCGGTGATCTTGACTCCAGGAAAAAGGGGGGAGGTAGTTTACAGATATAGCACACAATTTCTGAAAGATTTTGATTGCTATCATTTGAAATAACAAGTCATCATTATATATTAATAGTAATAAAATGTTTGATTTCATATCCAAGAAAAAAGACTGTTTTTGTTCCTTAGAATTTATTAGACTAGACCTTCAGTGTTCAAAGTGCAAAGTGTGTCCTGATGTCCCCTTGTGACCTCCCTCTCTCTTCTCCTCCCTTCCTATTCTCCAAGTTGCTTAGTTACTGCTTAATTAGTTGCTCATTACTGTTATTGTTGCTTTATAATAATATCAATGTTAATGGGCATATGTTTTCAGGTTAGCTTCATGCTAACCTACCACTTTTCACTGGAATGTCTGTTTTGGCAATACTGCGTTTTCTGCACTTTCATGTCAATAAAGCATTAGTGAACTGAACTGAACTGAACTGAAGTGCTTCCTGGTAGCCCCAACTAAAACCCACTGTAATATTCATTCCCATAGGGACTTGTTGCGTGTCTGTGGTGCAGTAGTGAGTTTAAAGTGAATTTATATTTTTTATCTACTGTAATATCACATATTACTGTGAAAAGTGAAGTGAAAGTGAAGTGAAATGAAAAAGCTGTACAGTTTGTGCAGGAATGTGCAAAATACTGACCAGAGAATGTGCAAAGGTTAACAGTATGGAGTATAGAGAATATGTTCACTGTACAGAGATCAAAAAGATGTCCAAAAGGATGTGCGTTAATGTAACGCATTGAGTCAGATGTGGAGACTGTACATTAATGTAATGTGTAGTGCCTATGGGGGGAGGGGATAAGGGTCCGTGTCAGTGGGGGTCCCGGGGCTTGTTGATGAGGCCAGCTGCAGACGGGAAGAAACTGTTCTTGTGGCATGAGGTTTTGGTCCTGATGGACCGCAGCCTCCTGCCAGAGGGGAGTGTTTCAAAAAGTTTGTGTCCAGGGTGGGAGGGGTCGGCCACAATCTTTCCTGCTCGCCTCAGGGTCCTGGAGGCGTACAGATCCTGGAGAGGAGGCAGATTGCAGCCAATCACCTTCTCAGCGGAGCGAATGATACGCTGCAGTCTGCCCTTGTCCTTGGCAGAAGCAGCAGCGTGCCAGATGGTGATGGAGGAGGTGAGGATGGACTCGATGGAGGTGTAGAAGTTCACCATCATCGTCTTTGGCAGGTTGAACTTCCTCAGCTGCCGCAGGAAGTACAGTACAGGTTAGCTCGGTTGCACAGGGAAAATGAAGTCTTGCCTCATGAATGCAAAATCTTTTGTTTGGCGTTAACTTTGCCCCTACAGATAATGGAGATCGTGGGCTTATATGGTATGTACAAACGTTTGTTTCCGTTGCTTGCCTACAATATAACATTTTCATACAACGATAAAATGCACGAAATGAAGAGAGCCCTTTTCCGAAATGTATGCAAATTTGCCAACACCGATGGTACACTACGTCTGCTGGAGATCGGCTGTGGCAGCGGGGCGAACTTCAAGTTCTACCCGGACGGCTGTACGGTGATCTGCACTGATCCTAACCCGCACTTTGACAAATACCTGCAGATGAGCATGGAGGCAAATAAGCACTTGACTTATGAGAAGTTCATAGTTGTCTCTGGAGAGGACATGAGGGAAGTAAGGGACGAATCTGTGGACGTTGTTGTCTGCACTTTAGTCCTCTGCTCTGTCAACAGCATACAGAGGGTGCTGAAGGAAGCGCGACGTATTCTCAGAACGGTGAGTAACATGCTGCCTTCAGGTGCTGTATGAAATATCCGAATTGGTCGTAATTGAGCGCACATGAACTTAAAGTGGTAGGCTACATGCGGCTGGCAAACTGGCAATTTTCCGCCATACCCGAGTTGCCAGATGTGGCGTTTAGGGGGCGGAGAGCATGGAAGACTTGTCAATAACTGATGGTGAAGTGTATCATTATTAGGTTTTCAAGCCCATAGGGCTGAAACCCTATTGTTTCTGTTATGATTCTTCTTTTTCTGCTCTAAAACGATTTGTACCTCAGAGACTGTAAGTCCAATTGCAGCCAAATTGATAGTTTTCAAATCGATACTTTAGCAACAAAAATTACACCGATCAGCCAGATGGAGGCGCCATAACAAGCAACTTTACATTTTGGCCAATAACTCCTGAACCATAAGGTCTACGATAGCTTCCAAAAGAAAAAAAAAATTATATAGCAACCAAACTTCATAGATATTTGGGATGGACCCCGAAATGTGACAGACCACATTTGGTCGCGTTATATAACGCCCACGTCAAGGACTAATCTATTAATTTGACTAATCGTCGCAGCATTATCCGTGAAAGGAAGCTGATGGCGAAGATGCACAAACAGGAAGGGGGGCATATTTCCTAAATGCTTAATGCTAGCTCATCCAAACTTCACAACCTGTTTGCAAGGAGCACCAAAGTGTGTCAGATCACATTTGCTCATGCTGAATAGCGCCACCATTAGGACAAATTGGCAATTTTTCAAATGGCTGTATGTGAGGCAACATTTCAAACCTGTTCAAAACTATCGTGTTTACTTTAGTTTCATGATGCTGCTATAGTGTTAATTGCCCCATTATCCCATTTCACTCCTTTCCTACACCATAGGTTAGCTACTGTTAAAAGAAATCAAAGAGCCTGTTTGAACAATATAATGGCTTGGCTGTCGTATCTCACAGCTTCGGCAGCCAGGAAGCAAATTACAGTGCAGTACTCTTGCAGCAAAGTCACAATCCCTGATTTCATTATATAAACATTAAATTCTCCATTTGTGTTGACTCTGTTACAGGGTGGAGCCTTCTACTTTCTGGAGCATGTTGTCTCAGATCCCTCCTCTTGGACATATTTCTTCCAGCATGTGCTGCAGCCTATGTGGTCATAAGGAAGGAGCGCTTCTTGGATCTGAGGTGGAACATGGCAAAAAACAGGTGCTCAGTGGTTGGCGGGTACAATACTTTAGAAAATATACTAGGGATATTCCTTGCCAGTCATGTAGATACATATGAGAAAAAAATAAAGGCATGAATTCCCCAAAGAAAAAACCACAGCACTCTGTCTGCAGGTACAAAAATGTAAAAAGCCTTTATTATAATGGCTTCATATTAAAAACACGCATCGACCAAGAACTGGCCTTCGCCAGAGTCAAAGTGCTAAGGAGCACCCAAAACACAGCCTACATATAAAGACAAAAGAAACAATCATGATTGGATAATTGACATTGCAACAGAGTGTTGCCATTGTGATGCCACTCTGGCATCACAATGGCCTCACAAAGCAATGGGCGTGGAATCCCAAATGCTATGAGAAAGAAAGGAAAAAATACAAATAAACACACTAGAGAAGTCAGTCTACAACCATAATCAACAAGAATAAACAATCCAAGTCAAATTCTGCAAACCCACATAAACAAATGGGAGTCCAAATGCTATGAGCAAGAAAGGAAAAAAATACATATAAATATACACATAATGCCTAATGGTCATAATATGAAGAGGTCAATCTACAACCATAATCAACAAGATAAACATACCAAGTCAAATTCTGCAAACCCACATCAACAAATGTGAGTCCAAATACCATGAGAAAGAAAGGAAAAAAATATATCTATAATAAAATTACAAATACACATGATACTGCCTAGTGGTCATAATAAGAAGAAGCCAGTCTACAACCATAATCAACAAGATAAACATACCATAAATGCGCTTCACCTGTGGCAACTTCACCACTGACTGGCAGCGGCTTGAGGTAGGCATCGTCACTGGGTGTACCATCTCAGTGTTTTTGTTCTCGGCAGCAATGAACCTACTGGTCAAGTCGGTGGAGAAACCAAGACGGGGCGCTGTACTCGCAAGCGGTATCCAACAGGTTCCGATCAGGGCAATCACAGACGACCTGACGATAACAGCAAGGTCAGTCCCAGAAGGCAGATGGATCTTGGAAGATCTGGTTGGGTTCACCAAAGCAGACAGAATGGAGTTCAAACCATCCAAATCCAGAAGCCTAGTCCTGAAGAGGGGCCGCGTCCAGGACCTGTTTCGATTTAGGAAAGGTGAAGATGTCATTCCCACCGTCAGCAGGAAACCTGTGAAGAGCCTCGGGAAGTGGTACAGAGCTGAACTTAATGACAGGGAGAGTGTGAAGGAGATGCTCACCCAAGCAGACAAGTGGCTGAGAGCCCTGGAGAAGAGCGGCCTACCTGGCAAGTACAAGGCCTGGGGCTACCAGCATGGAGTCCTCCCCAGACTCCTGTGGCCACTACTTGTCTACGAGGTGCCACTGTCCACAGTAGAAGCATTGGAGAGGAAGATTAACAGTTTCCTGAGAAGGTGGCTGTCATCCCCAAAAATCTTTTGGTCCATTGGCCTGTACAGTTCAGGGAGCAAGCTGCAGCTGCCTATAACATCAGTTGTGGAGGAGTACAAGGCGACGAAAGTCCGGCAAGCCATGATGCTGCGAGACAGCGAGGATGAGAGGATCCGCCAGGCCGCAAGTGGGCAGGCCGCAAGTGGGCAGCTAGCAGTGCACTGAGGGAGGCGGAAGAATGGCTCCGGCATGCTGACATTTTGGGAACCGTGAACCAGGGGGGGCTGGGCCTGGGTTGCATCACCAGGTCAAGCTGGAAGGATGCAAACCCAAAGGAGCGTCGGGGCATGGTGCAGAGGGAGAGCCGAGTGGCAGAGGAAGAGAACAGGCATGCCAGGGCTGCAGCCATGAAACAGCAGGGCAGCTGGACCCGCTGGGACCGTGTGCGAGGGAGATCTCTGGGCTGGCAGGATATATGGAACATGGAAGAGCATCGGATTAAGTTTGTCCTTTGCTCTGTCTACGATGTCCTGACCACACCAACAACCCTACACTGGTGGAGACTGACAGAGAATCCCTGCTGCACGCTGTGTGGGAGACAGGCCAGCCTGGAGCACATCCTGTCATCCTGCCAAGCAAGCCTGACGGACGGGAAGTTCAGGTGGTGCCATGACTAGGTGCTGGCCCAGTTGGCTGCGGGACTGGAGATGGAGAGGAGGCAAAAGAACACCAAGCTCCATGCCAGAGGCCCTCAATTCATCAGCTTCCTCAGGCCGGGAGAGAAGGCAGGCAAGCAGGCAGGGGGCACAGGGATCCTGGCCACAGCAGACGACTGGGAGATGCAGGTGGACCTGAAGAGGCAGCTCACATTTCCAAGGGAAATCGCCAGCACAAGCCTGCGACCTGACATCGTTCTTTGGTCCAGGGCCATTAAGCAGGTGGCCCTCCTTGAGCTGACTGTGCCCTGGGAGGAGAGGATTGAGGAAGCACACGAGCGCAAGCTCGGGAAATATCAGTCCATCTTTGAGGGCCAGCAGAGGGGATGGAGAGCTTGGAACCTCCCAGTGGAAGTCGGCTGCAGGGGCTTTCCAGGGCAGTCACTCTGGACAGCTTTGGGAGTCCTTGGGGTCAGAGGCCCAGCCCGCAAGAAGTTGGTGGCTGACATCGGCAAGCTGGCGGAGATAGCATCCAGGTGGCTCTGGCTCAAGAGAAACGAGCATTGGCGAAACCTGCCTGATGGAGGAGAGGCTGGGCAGAGCTGAGTGGCGACTAGTCCCAAGGGGCCGAGGGGGTAGATCCAGGACGCTGGTTCTGCTGTCGAGCCCCTCCGAGCTGTCATGGGTTAATCAACGAAACACCAGTGAAGGGGGGTGCCCATTTGAAAACCGTGTGAAGTCCCAACGGTCTGAGCCACAAGGCTCTGCCCTAGGGAGGGAAGAATGTCTTAAGGAAGAGAGGAGGGAGCGATTGTACACCAACCGCCTCACAGAAGGCGCAGGAGAGCTCCTGTCACGTGAGGCGGCTGCGATGACCATCAGGTTTTACATACCAAGTCAAATGCAATAAACAAATGGTTCTTTCTCATGGTATTTGGGATTCCACGCCCATTGCTTTGTGAGGCCATTGTGATGCCAGAGTGGGGCCAGGTGCATTGTTGCATTATGTCAATTATCCAATCATGATTGTTTCTTTTGTCTTTATATGTAGGCTGTGCTTTGGGTGCTCCTTAGCACTTTAAACTCTGACAAAGGCCAGTTCTTGGTTGATACGCGTTAGTCCCTGTTTTTAATATGAATCCATTATAATAAAGGCTTTTTAAATTTTTTTACCTGCAGATGGAGTGCCGTGGTTTTTTCTTTGGGGAATTCATGCCTTTATTTTTTTTCTCATATGTATCTACGTGACTGGCAAGGAATATCCCTAGTATATTTTCTAAGGTGTGGTAAAGTTAATTTGCACCACTGACATTGGTTTTTTTTGTTTCACTTTCAGCATGTTTTGACACCACATGCATGTAACCAGGTCAGAAGTGTTTCTATCAAATCAAGTGGATGATTATGCTGACAAAGTGTGACTGATAAAAAGAAAATGACATGACAAATAAGCTATGAAATAAATACAAATAAGGAAAACTACCAGGCACTTTTTTGCTGCGGTCCAGCTGGGGTCCCTCTGCACTAGCCACTAGAACGTGGTCAAGCTCTTAACAGCTACTTGAGCTGAAAGGGAATGTCTGTATGTGATAACAGTGATTGTTTAGGTGGATTCATTCATTGCATAATTGGTCATGTAAATGGACATGGATAGTTATCACACTTTTGTGAGTCAGAAGTTGAGGAGCCTTTGGTTTGATGATGTTAGTGTTCTTCCAGAAGCACCAGAACCATTAGAAACTTGGAGGAACTTTGAGTTGATGATATTGCTTGTTATTGTAAAATCCCATTGGGGAAGCATAGTCGTAGCTTTCACCAAGAAAAGAGTGAAAGGTAACAGTGACATACGAGATGTTGAAATTATGGATTCACTGCTGCAGCATGAGAAGGAGTTAGTCAAGGAAAGCTAGTCAAGGAAATCGCATTCCGTTATGAATGTTATCATCAATATCCCAACTTCCTAAACAAACTGATGGCAGCATTGTGGTTATTTCCACTTGTTTGCACTCCAGAGCTGTGAGCATCTTCACTCAAAGTGAAAAGCGAAAGTGTATAATGAGAGTGAAAGTAAATTCTGTAAACACTAGGGATGGGAATCGAGAACCGGTTCCAGTTGAGAACCGGTTCCAAATTGTCTGATCCATCGGAATCGTATGCCTCCGAGGTTATCAATTCCTTTTATCGATGCCGGCATGTTTTTCTGACAGTTGCGCATGCGCATTGCAAAAACTCATGCGTCATGACGTCAAACTCTGCATCTACGCTGCTGGAAACTTGCAACAAGAAAGAGTCATGGCAGAGAGGAAGAAACGGTCCAAAGCGTGGCTTCAGTGCTACTTGTAACGTCTGTAAAATTATCATTTCTGTGTTCACACATAGCGTTTTTTGATGTGGAAAAAGCGCTGCCTGGAGCGCTTTTTGTGAGGAGAAATAAGAAGCGGATCACGGCAACGTCACCTGACGTTAGCTGAGCAGCTGCTAGCTCACTAACCAGCTGGTTCACTTCTAGCAGACAGAACAGTGTTGTGCAACAAGCAAAGGCTTACCAGATATTTCCAATGCATGTCCAGTATAATCCATATTGCCTTTATGATCGCTGTTGCGGTAACGGAAATTCACTTATTACAACGTCCAATTTCTCCACCGGCACTTTCACTTTCTCCATATTTGTTGTTGCTCTGGGAAACGGCCAGCGTCTCTGTCATCGTGATTGGTCGGCTGGGAAAAAGCGTTTCACGTCATCTGGCGCTTTTCTGAAAAGTTGAACATTTCTCAACTTTTGAAAGCGCTCCGCTCTGACGAAAAAAACGCCGCTGCAGCGCTTTTTGGGAGCGGCCGCCTTTTGTGCGCCTTGCGGCTGCTTCCCATTGCTTTTAATGAGAAAAGGGCGCTGGTGGTTGGGGAAAAAACGCTATGTGTGAACGCAGCCTTAAGGGTGGAAACACCAGCAATATGTTAGGGTAACCATCTAAAGATCTTATTTGTTTTCCAAGTTATATAATTTTAAGAAAAGGAGCATTGTAATTTATTTTAACATGTTCAAATGTTATTAGGCAGACATTCTACACTGTGTTCAGACTCGAGATAATAAAACAGCTGCGTTGACGCTGAAAACCTGTGTAGGCCTACTTTCTTTTTCACACAGAAAATTGATCGGGAATCGATAAGGGAATCGATAAAGAACCGAACCGATAAGCAGAATCGATAATGGCATTGGTATCAATAAAATCTTATCAATTCCCATCCCTAGTAAACACACAGTAGATGTATGTAGCCTAATTTATCTTGGGCAAACTACCTAAAAGACTCTTGTCTTTCTGCTCTCGGCAAGCAAGGATACAGAGGAACCCAAGCTGATGTGTTCAACCATGAACAAGAAAGATCTACAATTGTTTTACATAATCTGTCTGCACCTTTGCTGCTTTATTTTTTATTTATATATTTCATAGCTAATTTGTCACATCCATTTCTTTTTTTCCAGTCACACTGTCTGTTGAAGCAGTGCAAATAAACATTTCACGCTGTGAAAAAGACAACTTTGAGATTGTTGTGTGCATTTGAAATGTGTGTAGTGTCTTATGTTTAGTGTCTATTCAAAAAAATGTCACAATTTTGCAGTATGGCGGACTCTGAGGGTTTGCCATGATTTTTCTTAAACCGCTTGGGCCTAAATGTTAGCGTGTTGTGAAAGTACAGTTTGACATACTATCTTGTGCAGTAGCAATGAAAGGTGACCTGTGTAATGTTTAATCTGTGTAGCCTATGTGGTCCAAAAATGACAAATTGCTGTTTAAAAGTAGAGGGGAACTTTCAGCAAAATTATTACAATTATTATTATTGTAGAAAAACATTGTACAGATTGTATAGTTCATTTTGCAGCTTTATTTGCTTTTTTGTGCAAAAAGATATTTTTTTTGGTCAATATTTGAGTGTTGTGGATTAGTAGAAATTAATCTTTTATTCTGAAAATCCAGACCAGAAGTCTTCTTCTTGTTGTGGCTACCTGAACCACACCTGAACACAAGCGTCGTCAGGGTCAACACTATCCAGGGTTGCAGGGTTGGAGTTTCCTGATGAACTTTTTTACTTTTCTGGTCAAGGTGCTAACCTTACCTGTTCAACTGATCGAAGCGGTGGGTCTGTACGGAATATACAAACGTGTCTTTCCGTTTTTAATGCACCGAATATCTGCAACATACAATAAGAAAATGCACGACAAAAAGAGGGACCTGTTTAGCAGTCTCCCCGAGTTCAACAAGCCTGGTGGTGGGCCGCTCAATATTTTGGAGATTGGCTGTGGCACGGGCACAAATTTTCCATTCTACCCGTCCGGATGCAAGATAACCTGCACTGACCCGAACCCACATTTCCAGAAATTCCTGCAGAAGAGCGTTGCTGACAACGACCATCTCACATTTGAGAGATTTGTGGTCGCATCTGGTGAAGACATGGGGTCAATTGAGGACGAATCGGTGGACGCTGTCGTCAGCACACTTGTTCTTTGCACTGTCAACGTCTCCCAAACTCTGCGAGAGGCACACCGTATACTGAGGCCTGTAAGTACTCTGTAGGCTAGTGAATCAACGCGCATCTATGAAATAATCATAGATTAAAAATAAACTGCCATGAAATACAAAAAGGCATACCCAACTACCTGGTTTTGAAATTAGAATTGGTACACACACGTCACTGATATTTGCGTTGCAGGGTGGAGCCTTCTACTTCATGGAGCATGTTCTGGCAGATCCCTCCTCTTGAACCTACTTCTTCCAGCATGTTCTCCAGCCTGCGTGGTACTACTTTGGTGATGGATGTGTCCTTACCCGGGCAACGTGGGAAGACCTGGAGGCAGCTGGCTTCTCTGAAATCAAACTAAGACACATCGAAGCCCCGCTCACCTTCATGATCAAACCGCACATCATAGGCTATGCTATCAAATAGATTTCAGTAGTACCAACACCACTAAGCACAAAATGCCTTTCCTCTCATATCTGGTATGATTGAACCGTAGTGCACACAACATTTTGAGGGGGCACAAATTCGCACCTTCCTAGAAATTTTATTCTAGCCTATTTACACCTAATCACATTCACAAATCCACACATACTGATACAAGCACAGAGAAAGAGAAACAGGGGGAAGAGCAGGAGAGAAAGTATCAGCATGAGTGTAGGATTTTTTCAGATCAGCCATTCATGAAAATGCTCTTCAATATGTTTAATTACAACCTAGTGATTAAGTATGAGTAATATATTGTATGCAACGTTGAACAAATATTTACCAGAGACAATTTATCTCACATGAAACTAGAGGGCTGAATACTTTTCTATACTTAATATTTTCAATATTTAAATTGTATACCTTCATGTAAATTTAGATCACATTTGTCACTTTGACGGTATAGATGAAAAATAATTTAAACAAATTATTAAATTAATTAAACAAAATATGAAAAAAAGTGATGGAGGTTGAATGTTTTCAGGGCACTATATAAATATAAATGTACGTATATCTAGACTGGAAAGTAAAAGATGGGCTATATGAAACTCTGACACTCAGCTCACCCTTGACTACTTCACATCCTATATCACTGAGGCTGAAACATGGAGCTTCATTACATTATCATGGAGCATTTCACTAAATATTTGATTACTACACCACTACATCTTATATTTGCTAATCCTCATTACAACACAAACTTTTTGATCTTGCCTCACACTGAGGAGTCACTGAAGTAGCATCATGCACAACATCACTAGAGAACAGTCAAATGGAGACCACAAAATGTGTCTCAAAATTACATAAATATCCATTATGGAAAAACATATCCTATCAATCTTGCCTACCCTACGATATATCCTTCTTCTCTGAATTATATGATTCCTAGAAATATCAAGTGTAATTATGTGTACTGTTGGCAAACTGTTTGCTTTAATAGAAGAATGATAGTTAGCTAGCTAGCTTTACAAAGTTCCAAGTGGCTTCTTTTCACAGCTTGCTAGTTTTAACAGCATAATCATGGGAAAGCCTGCCAGCTAGAGCTAACATTAGCTAGCAGCAACTTTTCAAACTAGTTCATAGCCAGCGATCTGTTGAAGTTCTGCCTGCAGTCAGCCGGAGAACGGAGTCAACTGTTAAGATATAACAGAGAGAGGCGCTTTGTCTAATGGGTCTCATTGTAGATTAGGGGGTCACTTCCCTGTGCAGACCGGTGATCTTGACTCCAGGAAAAAGGGGGTGGTAGTTTACGGATATAGCACACAATTTCTGAAAGATTTTGATTGCTATCATTTGAAATAACAAGTCATCATTATATATTAATAGTAATAAAATGTTTGATTTCATATCCAAGAAAAAAACTTTGAGACTGTTTTTGTTCCTTAGAATTTATTAGACTAAATAAACCTTCAGTGTTCATGTATTGGAAAGTTTGACTAATTATCTTAACACACTAAATAAAAACCTCCTTTAGAGGGCATAAGACCTTCAGTTCTCAGTATTGAAGCTGAAGTGCAAAGTGTGTCCTGATGTCCCCTTGTGGCCTCCCTCTCTCTTCTCCTCCCTTCCTAATCTCCAAGTTGCTTAGTTACTGCTTACTTAGTTGCTCATTACTGTTATTGTTGCTTTATAATAATATCAATGTTCATGGGCATATGATTTCAGGTTAGCTTCATGCTAACCTACCACTTTTCACTGGAATGTCTGTTTTGGCAATATTGCATTTTATGTACTTTCTTGTCAATAAAGCATTAGTGAACTGAACTGAACTGAACTGAAGTGCTTCCTGGTAGCCCCAAATAAAACCCACTGTAATATTCATTCCCATAGGGACTGTCTGTGGTGCTCATAGTGAGTTTAAAGTGAATTTGGATTTTTTTTTAATCTACTGTGATATCACAGTAATGCTATCAAAGGGACATAGTTTTGCTGTGATAGCCTATTTGTGTATCCCAAAACTAATTACAGGGTTTATTGTTATTTTTCTAAGGGAGGAAACGAGTGACTGCGATGGGAAGGAGCACTTTGTGAAAAGTTTGGGTACTTGAATGTACCATACGTTTCCTTTTTATATATAGCCCAGTTGCGCCATCGTGAGGGCAAAATGCAACATAGACGGATAACGCTCAGGCTTTAAAGTGTAATCTTTTGATCTTCTAAAGTCGCCTGTCTTTTAAATTGACCTCTACAAGGCTTGGCACAACAACGTTAGCTCGGTTGCACAGGGAAAATGAAGTCTTGCCTCATGAAATTATGCAAAATCTTTTGTTTGGCGTTAACTTTGCCCCTACAAATAATGGAGCTCGTAGGCTTATATGGTATGTACAAACGTTTGTTTCCGTTGCTTGCCTACAATATAACATTTTCATACAACGATAAAATGCACGAAATGAAGAGAGCCCTTTTCCGAAATGTATGCAAATTTGCCAACACCGATGGTACACTACATCTGCTGGAGATCGGCTGTGGCAGCGGGGCGAACTTCAAGTTCTACCCGGACGGCTGTACGGTGATCTGCACTGATCCTAACCCGCACTTTGACAAATACCTGCAGATGAGCATGGAGGCAAATAAGCACTTGACTTATGAGAAGTTCATAGTTGTCTCTGGAGAGGACATGAGGGAAGTAAGGGACGAATCTGTGGACGTTGTTGTCTGCACTTTAGTCCTCTGCTCTGTCAACAGCGTACAGAGGGTGCTGAAGGAAGCGCGACGTATTCTCAGAACGGTGAGTAACATGCTGCCTTCAGGTGCTGTATGAAATATCCGAATTGGTCGTAATTGAGCGCACATGAACTTAAAGTGGTAGGCTACATGCGGCTGGCAAACTGGCAATTTTCCGCCATACCCGAGTTGCCAAGATGTGTCGTTTAAAGAGCACGGAAGACTTGTCAATAACTGATGGTGAAGTGTATCATTATTAGGGTTCAAGCCCATAGGGCTGAAACCCCATTGTTTCCGTTAGGATTCTTCCTTTTCTGCTCTAAAACGATTTGTACCTCAGAGCCCTTAAGTCCAAGAGCAGCCAAATTGGTGGATCATTTTCAAATTTTTCGCTATTTCTCCCGCAAAGGTGATCCAACCTCAGTTAACGTTTTCACACAGCATATATGGACCTCCTAGATTACGGCTGTTACCCAGAGTTTTGAAAATCCAAACCGTTTGGCTGTGGTGCAGAAGTGAAGTTGACAGCAAAGAAAGTGAGGCATAATTCCTTACCCTTGATGCTAGAGCAACCAAACTTCATAGATATTTGGGATGGACCCCAAAGTGTGACAGACCACATTTGGTTGCGTTATATAACGCCACCTTCAAGGACTAATCTATTAATTTGACTAATCGTCGCAGCACTATCCATGAGAGGAAGTCGACGGCGAAGATGCACAAACAGAAAGGGGGTATTTCTACATGCTAAATGCTAGCTCACCCAAACTTCACAACCTGTTTGCAAGGAGCACCAAAGTGTGTCAGACCACATTTGCTCATGCTAAATAGCGCCACCATCAGGACAAATTTCAACATTTCAAACCTGTTCAAAACTATCATGTTTACTTTAGTTTCATGATGCTATTGTGTTAATTCCCCTTTATCCCATTTCACTCCTTTCCTACACCATAGGTTAGCTACTGTAAAAAGAAATCAAAGAGCCTGTTTGAACAATATAATGGCTTGGCTGTCGTATCTCACAGCTTCGGCAGCCAGGAGGCAAATTACAGTGCAGTACTCTTGCAGCAAAGTCACAATCCCTAATTTCATTATATAAACATTAAATTCTCCATGTGTGTTGACTCTGTTACAGGGTGGAGCCTTCTACTTTCTGGAGCATGTTGTCTCAGATCCCTCCTCTTGGACATATTTCTTCCAGCATGTGCTGCAGCCCATGTGGTACTATCTTGGGGACGGATGCGTGATTACCAGAGCAACATGGAAAGATCTAGAAGCAGCTGGTTTCTCAGAACTTCACCTCAAACACATTGACGCTCCGCAGGTCACTTTCACAATAAAGCCACACATCATGGGATATGCCATTAAGTGAATGTGGGGAGAATGTGCAGAGTTTACTTTGCTCCTTGTGGAGTGCAGAAGGATGCATATTTAAGCACTTAGCACAACACTTGCAATTGGTGATTAGCAATTATAATGCACATAGAATGATTAAAGAATATTGTAACTGGCTACAACCCCATTATATAGATGATGATCTAATTGTAGCCTAATATAAGGGACATATTTGCCACACTAAGGGCCTCATGTACAAATATTTTCATAGGTTCATCACCACTAAAGAGTTGTGCACACAAAAAGGCAGCAACATGTATGCACACATATTCTCAGATTTAGAAAACACTGGGTACACCACTAGTGCGCATGTTTCATATTATAGATCACAAATAGCAGTGGATTTGTGTACAAATGAATGAGCTAATATCCACACTGTCAATGCCCATAATTACCCATATGATTGCTGCAATGCCAATACCTGCTAAGCATTTAATTTCTCATTAAACTCATTCAGTCTTGCCAAGAAAATAATAAAAACAAACAGCAGTAATATGGAGCCAGGGAATGGCCAGAAAGTAAAGAAAATGTGAGATGCCAATGCATGCACCTCAGATACTCTTTGTTCTTTCATTTGAGCTCATCTGGGCTCTTGCTTTGGTTAGTTTGTGTGCATGAGATACACTTTGTTCCTTTATTTTGAATATTGAATGTGCATTATTTTATATTTTATCATTTGTTAGATTTTATACGCACAATAAAACCCTTTCACAATTTAATGATATATGCACTGTAGTTTCTTTTAAAGCTATATACCGTACATGCTAATCAACTTTTCAAAATTGCTTAGGATAGTTGCACCACATTCCAGCATTCTTGCAGAGGTTTTGTGGAAATCTGAAATTCAGTGAATGTAATGAATCAGATTCATCACTATTACTCGTACCAAGTGTCTTATTTCACATTACATCAGTTTTTGAAAATATAATTTGCCTCCCAGAGAGACAAAACAGCCATACCCACAAACTGGTAGGTGTATGAGATCTCTGGGGTCTATTTACACCTTACACAGATATATGTAGAGTGAAAATATATTTATTTACTTACAGAATCAGCAACATTTCATACATTTTGTTTGCTCTTCACCCCCACCCCTCCCAAGATGTACAAAATAAATATTACCTGGACTTGGTGCTTTTTCCCTGATTGTCTAAGTAACAGCCGAGTAACAACCAAACTAGCCGTACTCAATGACATGTTTTCTAATACCCTTTATATTCCATTGCACAAATATAAGGAATGACAATTGTAACATCTCCTTATGGGGGAATAAGGTGGAATTGCTGGTTCACATAAGAAATAGGAATTACATCTTTGTAGTAATCATACAGTCAAAATTCTGCAGATGCTGTTAGAAGATAAAAAAAAAGATTCCTACAGCAACATTTTTAAAAACATGATAAAATAAGCTCATTCTAAGAGGCAAAAAGGGAAAGAGACATTCGAAATTGAACGTCAAAGGTAAAGCTCACAAATTCAAACCTCCCATGTATTCAAAATATACACAAATATAAACATAGCATTAGCAAATCTAAAAAACAGCAGGTGAAAAAACGGCCAATTTCTCATTCATTTGTGTTTTATATGGATATTTCTCACTGCCATCACTCATCACTTTTGTATCAAACAGAATAACAAAAAACTGGAGGCCAGAAATGAAGTGTTCCCAGATAACCCCATGATGTCCGAATGGCAGAGCTGTGCTGTGCTGTTGCCATAGTAAGTCTCACTCCTCGACCTCTCCTCAAACAGGTTATCCCGTTTTAACACAATAAAGGTCCTTTAATGTTTTGAGTTCTTCAATCAGGGTCTTGTTCTGGTTCTCTAGAACAGCCACGCGGTTTTCCAGACATTTAACATATTCCTTTTTCTTCCGGCGACATTCACGGGCTGCCTCTCTGACGGAGCAAGAAAAAAAATAGTTTGGAGTCAGCCCTATTGAGAAGAGTATGCAAAGAGCATTTAAGTGTAGATAAGGAATGTATCCTGGCCATATGAGAGTAATAATTAGTGTCTAGTCCGACAAACACCATGGTCAACTTTTGTTGTGTGGTTGGATGTTCCAATAAGGCAGGAACAGTGGAGAATAAATAATTTTATAGACATCCAAAAATCAAGGAGAAAAAACAAAACAATTATCAGAGTACAGCTGTGGAGAGTCTCAATCAATCGCAAAGACATCAAGGCGGAAAACAATCAGTACAGGGTCTCCTCAGATCACTTCATATATGCTGAGTAATTTTAACTAGGTAAAGCTTTCCAAATATAAGGCTTGCTATCCAAGTAAGAGTCAACAAGAAATCCTACTCAACTTCAGACAAAGAAATGTCTGAATGATTTCTAGCATTACACAACACCATCTACTGCTTTCGTTGCTTAGCAGTGCAAACACTGGCACGTGTTACATCTCCTATGCACAAAGAAACTTTAAAACGTAGTTAAAAACAAGTACTACGTTTTAAAGTTTATTCATGCATAGGAGCATGTAGCACGTGCCAGCACTGTGAAAATATTGGACATCATTTTTTTTGTTATAGACCTCTCCAACTTTTGTAGGGGGAATTCTTACTGGAGCAGGACAGGACCCTTTGGGAGAGACAACAACCAATACGACCAAAGGGTCCTGTATCAGGACTAACTGCAAACGAGACATAAGCTATCGTCAGTTTTCTGTTTGGTGTGTCCTTGCTTGTATGCACAGATGTATGGATGTATGGATGACATTAAGGTACATAATAGCAGCAGCCGATGCACAAGTACACTTGTGCGTTCAAGTTTGTTGGCACCAGCTCCATCAAGCTCCTGTTTTTGAGACCGCCAAGTGACTGACTCCCCATTTTTGAAATGCACATTTGAAACATGAAATGGTTTGCACGGAGTGTAGATTCAGAGCACTCCAATCTGTTTTCCATGCCATATTTTATGCCACAGCAGCTGTTTTAGGGCACAATTGCCCAAGAGCCTGAAAATGTTGCCCTACGTCTCACTGACTTTCATTAGGGAGGAAGTATCTTCTGGAACCTATATTAAAAGATGGTCCAGTACCATTTATGGACAGAAAGTCATGGTCAAATGTTTCAGGTCCTGACAGGCTGCATTCACAGTCCGGCTAAACTAGACTTGCCTAGTCTTGTTTCTTAACACTAATCAGATAACACTTTATTATTTTAAAGAGTGTGAAAGGCAAACTTATTGACTTATATTGACTTTTCTAGTTTTTCACGTGTTCATGTAGGTTCACCAGCGGGCCTCTATAAGCTATAGAGGTTATAGTAGTTATAGTATAAGTTTTAGTATAATGACGAGGTCGTAGTCTTCCACTCACTTGTCAGAGGTCTTCCAACAGGGTGTTGGGTGTGGTTGCTATTAGTGATGGGTCAATCCACGAATCAATCATTCATTTGAACAATGTTTTAATTTGAGCAAATCAAATTGGTTCGCCAGTGGAACTGAATTGAAATTTCAAATCAGCTCAGCGTCTGTGGTTGGACTGCGCTCCATACACTTCCAAGTGAGCCGACACGCTTGTAAACACAAAGCGCACATTTGGGGCAAAGACAATTATTATTCGCCCACCTTGGCGATTACTTCAATGCTGGCTGGCTACTGTACAAAATTCTTTGTTCATTCATTCATTGTCGTCTTTACGTGACCCTCAAATGGCATGCTACTTCATGGTACAAGCGCAACTGTAGCTATCTGACAACTTATGTTTAAATTGTATTTTTCGTATTAATAGTTTCAATGTACACAAGAAGTGATTTTATTTTCCGAGAGACATTTTATTTTTTCTGACGTTGATTATCCAGAAACCAGACATACACTGTATATCTACCTGTTTTTTGCAAGCCGGATTTCCCTCTTCATTGTTGGGTCGTCACTCTTGCCTTGAGACAGTCCCACAGGAGAGGTCATAACTACGGTCTGAGACAGGGAGCTGGATGTGGGCGCTGTGCGGATCTGGTATGTTTGCATTTCTCCTCCTGCACCTGAGAGGAAGGTGACAGTCAGGGGATGACAGTAGGGGTCGTGAGAGTTCTGCCACACAGCATGTATCACCTGAAAGGCCTCAGTTGTAAAGCTGAGACAGAAATATGTTACTTGCAGAGCATTACCACAGGTGGGACCAGTTTTATGTCAGAGCCCACTAGGAGAGGTGTTATTTTGCTTGGAACACACCAAATATTTTTTTTAAATGAAAGTTAACTCAAACATGGCTCAATCAGTGGCTTCATAAGCTTTATGTGAGAAGTTTTCTGAGTCTAATTTCTACTCTCAATATTGAGCAAATTGATCTCTTGAAGCAAGTGACTGACGGAAGGCTAGTCAGCACTCATTTGCTAAATAGCAGTTGCTGGTTGCTTCAGCAAATCGACTGATGTTCTCGATATCTCCTTCCTCAAATAAACCCATACATGTCTGGAGTTCATTTTAGCTCATTTGTAAGAATAAAATCTAAAAATCTATCATTGGCTATGTAGTTTCTCCTACCTATTAAACTCATTGGCAACCTAAACCCCTAAACTAAAATGTAAATATTCGAAAATTCTATGCAAATCCTAAATGCATGACTATATTCCAGGATCCTTTACCTGAAATTAAAGAAATGAAAACACTTTTCTTAACATCTTACACAAGCCCTTCAAATTAATGCCCAATCTGGTTGTGAAAAGAACCATTTAAAAAGACTTGGATGCAATCTTAGAAAAAGTGTGTCATTTGGAATTTTCTCACCTCACATTTTTAACAACTGCAAACTGGAGGCTGGGGTCCATTTCTCAAAAACAAAAACACTATTGTGAAACTTTCTTGAATGTCATCAGAGGGGGCTTGACTAGTAACCAATTAGGACAGGCCTCTGAAAATGCTGAACCTTGACAATAAAGTTACTCTGTGCTCTTAGACTGTAATCAAATCATCCTGGTGGAAGTAAGCCATGAAACACATTGTTTTGCCTTTGCCCTGCAACCCATTTGGCCTCCTGCTGGAGTCCCAACCCAAAGAAAGTGACTGCATTAGCAGACAGAATTAGTGCACTCAGAATACGCCATGTTTTACTCACCTTGTACGACCACCTGGTTGCTAGGCACCAGTATCTGCTGGCCGTCAGGTGTCTGGGCATACTGAAGGATGGTGGTGCTTTGCTGGGATGCAGAGTTGGCCATGGTGAGAGTTTGTAGTCCCTGAATGCCTTCAGACCCTGGAGTGGCCAGTTGGATTGTGCCATTAGGGGCTATGGTAACTAGAATAAACACACAGATGACATCAGAATTGGGTATGTCATATGTTAAAATTAGACCCTTGCTGGCTAGGTTAACAGTCAGGGGAGGTTACATCTTCCAATTAGACTACTTTAACTTAAAAGACTACACCGACTCCTCTCATCACATATTGGGTAAAGTGACCAATGGACCAAACTCCCAAAAAGTTTGTGTAATCCTTTAAATGGATAACTGCATAGACACAGTTCTTCGTAACACTGATCATGTAGTTAGATGACATAAAAGACAACATAACATAACATAAAAGACACTTTTAATAATGGGGACCACCGATTAGATATACATTCTGGGGCACTTTTTGTTATTAGATATTATCTAGAGCAGCAACACAAGTCTGGCTTACTGCTGCTGGGCACCCAACAATCGAGAGTCAAACCATAATAAAAAAAAATATTGTACATTCTGTCAGTTTTCTGCAGCAAAGTGAAACCATGAAGTCATTAAAACATTCCACATTTTGGTGGGGACCCCTGAGACTACCTCGAGGACCCCGGGGGTCACTGGAACCCACTTTGGGAATCACTGTTTTAGTGTATGTAGTATGGAAGGGAGACGTTCATACTGTACTGGCCGCTGCTGGTCTGGTAGATTGGGGTGGTGGGCACGGTAACACCTGTCACTCCTGTGGAGGCAGGGTTGTCATCATTTCCCTCGGTGTGTGATGTCACTTCCTCAGAGAGTTCATTTAGGATCTTCCTACAAGGTAACAGAAGAACGTCCCTTGATCATTACCCAGTCAAGCAAGTCTCTGTTTTACTTGTGAGTTTTTTTTTTTTTTTTGTGGTGTACCTGTATGAGGGTCGTCTTGCCAGTATTTCTCTGGTCTTTTGGGCTGCAGTTCCACTGTCTGATGAGTCCTGTGAGTCTTCACTGTCTGAACCCTGGCCCTATGAAGAAAGAGGTGAATTCACATGGTGCACATGAATAATTGTGTAATGTGGCAAAGGAACAGTTTATGAACAGAATCTAAGGAGATTAGTGAAACAGAGGCCGTCTTTCAGAAACAATACTATAGAGCCACAGGTACAGGAAGCTGGTTTCACCTGTACAATCTGAACCTGAGGGGATTGGATGACTGAAGACTGGGCAGACTGGATCACTCCTTGAACCTGAAACTGACCTCCTGGCAGCTGCACCACGGTCACAGGAGAACCGCCCAGAGACATCTACAAGAATACAAAATCAATTTCAAATCCACAGAATATGATGTGAAATATGTTATGCCAGTTGTTCTCAATCAGTGCGCCAAAGAGTGAGTTCAGACATACCTTGTCACTTTATTCAAATATTAAACAAATTCATTTTAACAAACTTACTGAGAATATCTTTTCGTCCCGGTGAATACAATATAGGTGTTTTTCATAAACTCACTGTGTTGACTTTCTCTCTGATTAAACTAAACTTTATGGAACACTAAAGAAATCACTCATATGCGTTGATTAGAGAAGTCAATAATAATGTGTGATTACAATTTTGTCCTTTTTAAAAAAAAAAAAGATTATCTTTATGGCATTTCTGCTTTAGTGGACAGTACAGTTGAGAGTGACAACAAAGAGGGAAGAGATAGGGGGATGACATGTGATAAAGGTCCCAGGCCAGATTCGAACCCAGGACATTGCAGCTACACGGTACGTGCCCCAGCCAAACGAGCCACCAGGACGCCAACAATTTTGTCCTTTTTACCACAGCGTGCTTTGAGACCAAAAAGGTTGAGAACCACTGCCTTACCGTATGCCATGAACTCAAATTGGCACATAAAATCTTTATTCAGATAGAAACTGTTTATAATTGTGAAGACACACAAATTCAAATAGCATATGCTACATCAGCAAGGATCAGGTAGATACAAGAACAGAGAAGAAACAGTCCATCAAGCACAATCACATTGAGGCCTAAGGTTTTCATGGATTCATCTTTTTTTCCTCATGTCTGTCTTTGTACTGTATGTGACTGCAATTTTATTCAACAACTTGATTAGCTGGATAATATAATAGGCATGTGTTGCAGGGGGCAGGATAATAACTATCAAAAATGAACCAGAATGACAATTTTACAGATAGGCCAGCATATATAGTCCTTATCTTTTTTTCGTCTTTTATCCAAGGAAGTTTTTCTGAGCATGTAGGCTATGATGCCCCATACAAAATCATCATAAGTTGAATGCAATAATCCTTCCCATATTTTAAAACTGTGTGAAATGTCTTTTGTGAAAGACAAAAGGCACTGGCATTTTACACTGTATAGTAAGAAGTTTACACTGTATAGTAAGAATAAGTACTGGAGCCATTTCAAAGGACTTCTGTGCGATTATTTTATGCAATTTTATGTTATGCAATGCAGTTTTCAAAGAAATTGTTTAATTTCCCATTGACTTTCACTAGCATTGCTAATAAAGGCTAGCTTGTGATATTTCTCACAGACAAAATCAATGCTATGAAAATGCAATGTCTTAAGTGAGGGCTTGATTTATGATCAGCAGAATAGTCGTCTAAAGATATTTAATCTTCACCTTTAAGATTTCGGTGATTGCAGGAGTAAACAAATTAAACTTGCTAAAAATTAAATGAATTAAGACTTTTTAGTGTGCAGTGAGCATGCCATTCATAGACAAAGGTAGTTTTAACAATATAAGAACTACTAGGAGAATACATTGCAGTGCTTATGAGATAGTTATTAATGTATACGTCACAATATATTGAAAGGGATCAGACAGGCTATTGTCTTTTACCTGTTGGGCTATCTGTGAGATCTGAGAGGCTGTGATGGTGGTGGGGATGGTGATAGTCTGTGACTCTGTGCCATTGCTGCCCTGCTGTACTTCTTCCATAGTCACTGGGGACAGATAAATCAGTGTTAATGTTTCGCAATGGCCCCAATTTAGGACACAGTCAGAGTCTCTGGCTGGGGTGCCAGCCTAGTATGCTGCACTCCGCTGTAGCCTGTACACTTATCTTACAATATCGGTTGGTAGCATTATTCACAGTTTATGACTAGGCTAAGAGCTACGAGCAGACATTGGTTAGTCAAACCATCGTTTGCAACATTAACTGTTGGTTGGTTAAAGGTAACTTAAAAATCGACTTCCTCTTTGGTTCAACCGTGTTAGCCCGGGCAACTAACGTTGCGTTACAGAACATTAGCTAGGCCTGATAGCTTATTAAATAAAACTGAAAGCCATTCAAATAGGGTTTTGTTTTGTTTTTTTACACATGAATAACTTAATTTCAGTAAGCGGTAACGAAATGTATTCGTCAGATTACGGTGCTAATGTTTGAGTTTCCCAATGTTAACGCTGCTAGTTAACGCTAGCTAGGTTAAACAGACGGTAACCAACTTAAACATTTCAAAACAAAGGTTTTCTAGCTATCTACGGGGTGCGGTTGGGTAGTATGGTTCATAGGATGGATGAGCTTTTGTCTCAATGAGCAAATATGTGTAACACTGTCACTGGCACGCAAGTACCCGCGTCAATAGACGTCAGCGATACAGGGAGCCATTAGAAGCTAACTACACCTTCCCTTTCGTAAAACGACGAGGAGTTGACGGAGCAGCAGCCGCCATTACCACCACAGCGGAGCAGACAGTCAGACGATCACATCATACCGCTCAGCTAGCCAAAAGTTTACCTTGCAAGTGCCGTGTAACTGCTCTTGTTCACAGCGTGGACTTACGGCGGCAATTCGTGTATACAATTTGGCTATATAAGAAAAGTATTTGGAAAAGTTAGCTAGCAGCAATGGCTAAAAGCTAAAAACATAAAGACGTCAGCTATAAAAAAATAGCTGGGCGCTTTTTTCCAAAGGAAATGGGTGGTGCTCCCGAGCCAGGACATATGACGCAATTGTTTCCTTTAGGCTTTGTGATTGGTGAAAAGATGTTCCGCGACAAAGACCCGGGGAAGGCAGACACCATATAAGGAAACTCTGCAATGTTTAAATTAAAATGTTCTGTCTCTTTCTGTTGAGACTTTCATAACTTTTCCTGTATTCAGTAAACATTACTTTGTCTTGTCCTCTGACACATATTGCATTTTTTTTTTAGAATGAAATCCCTGAAATACACTTAAGATGGCCACATAATCATAAACATTTGTATTTGGTGAGTTTTGCAGTTTTGTGTATTTGTAGTGCAGAAAAGTCTACAAAACTTCAGAACTGACTAAATAAAACAGAATGAAAAATGTTAGCGGGTGCTCTGTTAGCTTGTTAGCTATCTTTTTTAATTTTGAAACCTGAAATAGGCCTATAAGATACCTATAGGATGCTTGGCTGCTTTTTAGGCAATACAATTGAGAAAAGTCTAACTTTTTTTAGTGCACCACTCTTTTGTGAGCCAACAATCACAAGGAAGATATACTGTAAATACTGTTATATACTGTGAAAGTCCTGCTGACTTTCACAGTATACAAGTGGCTTACAACACCTAAAGTGAGAAAGTATAGAAAATTTGGTAGAGAACGTTATTCTGATTACAGAGTTATGGGGCACATTGGCTGTGCTATGGAAGTTTCTTGTTAGTGTCTTTGAGTTGTCCTTGGTTAATGCTTTCTGTGTGGCTAGAGGCACAGGAGCCACAGATGTGCTGTCTGTGTACTTTGGCATTCGTGCTTCTCACACTATGGCGCTGATGGAAAATTCAGCTCTCCACACTCCCCCCCAACAAGAAGAAATAACCCCACTGGCATCAGCCAGTAGTTCTGGTTCCTCTTTGTTCAGCCAATCCGGGACAGAGGTGCTTTGTTTAAAATATTTATCAAAAAAACTCAAACAATTTTGAGAGTCAGGGTCAGCTCTCTCAGCCAACAACTCTTGGAGTCTAAACTGAACAGACTAGGCTATGGTCAGAGACTTTTAATTTGGAATCTCTGGTATGGTATCTGTCAATGCTGCTATTTCAACCAGTGGCATACCACCTGCTCAGCTGCTTTAACAAGACGCTTTAACTTTCTGCCTTTACTTCAAAAGGGAGCTGGCATTGTGTGCATTGTGCTCAGTCACTGGTCTGTCAGAGTGACCTATGCCTACCTTTATTTAAAGTAAATTGGTGCAAAATTAACGCTCTTGCGAAATTATTCAGATTTCTAGATTTACATCAATTATCTTTAGGCTATTCCCCTCCGAAAAATTAGATTTTTTGAACAGTTTTGAATTGACTACAGAAATTTGTTAGTAGTGCACCACTAAGCTAGTCTTTATGGAAACAAAGTGCTTTGCACAACCCACTTTTCATTGTCAACTCAAAATGCTGACTGAGGTAGCACTTTTCTGCAAATAAAGCAGAATACTGTGAACACGCCTTTAGGATGTTATTTTGGTTGGTACCTTTATTTTGAAGACCTGAAGTACCAGGGACCGTATAGCTTGTTTTCACTCATGTGACTGTGATTTACCCACAATGTGACGTAAGCAGTTGGTTACCCCGGTGAGGGTAAGTGTAAATTATAATAGTGGTTTATAATGCCAGGGATAGGGATACATTTTCCACTGCTGCCACCACACATTGAATAAGAAAAACATATTGACATAACATGTTTTTGTTAGATCTTGACTAACATATTATTTGGATGAATAAATAATAATAACATGAACCATGTAAAACTTGTCTAATATATATTTCCTGATCAAAAAATATCCCCCCCTCAGCTAAGCTCCCATTGGCTGTTGCCAGGGTCACTCTCAGATTTCAGTCTTGGTGAGTCCAGGCTGCTTCACACTACATGAGCCTGACCAGACTAGGCCCGACAAAATCAAACATGTTAGAAAAAATCCAAACGGCCAATGTTGGCAGTCTTGAGGCCGTTCACTACAGGATGATCTGCACCGACTGTCAGACATGAGTGCCCCACCCAGCCCAGGTTCAAATCGGGCTTAGAATCAGCATTAAAATCGTCTAGTGTGACCTAGGCTTTATACAGGTTTTGAGCTGCCACTGTGTAGCGAGCACAGAATGCAGTCTAATCCAGAGAAGCCACAGTCTTACATCTGTAAAGATACATTGCCATATGACATGATCTCAGCCTTCTCCAAATCATTTACAGCATCTTCTATTCATTTTCTGGGCAGTGTGGACAGTTTTGTAATCCGTTATGGCCCAGTGGGCTCTCTGTAGGCCTACACTGTAGGCATGCTGTAGGGGCGCAATTTGTGTTTTTTACTCAAGTGATCAATTTAATTAATCCAACAAACCAGCGATTTTAAGATACATTTCAATCCGTTACATTGTTTCTAAACTTATCAATAAAATCAGGACACCTGCATTGAGTAAAACGGTTTTGTTTATTTTGCATTACTTTTGCATGAAGTATAAAACAGCAATTACAACAAACCAAAATAGAAAATAAGTGAGAAAAATGGGGAGGGTTCTACCATCTTTATTTCTTAATTATATGAGATAAAATTCCTCCCTAGCATCCAAGATTCATCAGTGGATCACTCCCTCACAGACCAGCTTGGAATTCACCAAAGAATTAATATACAACATACCAAGAGTGCATACACAAAATATTGATAGAACAACTCAAGAGAGATTAATATAGTCTTATGTACAACACTGGTTGAATTTTAGTCAATCTTCTGTTCTTAGTTATTACAAAATTCATAAGCATCATGTATTTTCACCAGGCTGTGCAAGCTTTGAGATTAAACTGCACTGTCATTGGGATTGCATAGTGTGTAAGAACTCTTATGGAGAAAAAGAGCGGAAACCAAAGGAAGCCCTTCAGACTTCCCAGTGAAGCAGGTAGATGGTAGATGGACACTGGGTTGTCGGTAACCCCTCTTTTTACTCATTAGGTTTGCAATGTCTGCCTTAATAACAAGTGAGTTCTTTGACAAACATCTACATTATTATGGGTAGTATTCACAGATTGCACCAAGGGACCATCTGGTCCATCCCTGTGTTAACGTTTTGTTCCCTGAATATACATATATCTATATTTATATAGGTGTCTTCTAAAAAAACAAATATCTCTCCCACTTGTACCTCAAGATGTGCCTCAAGATGATTTCTTCTTGTGCTTGGCTGAGTCATGCAAACATTCTGCTGCAAACTTAGGATGCAAAGTCAAAGCTAAGACATGATGCCATTTTTTTCTTTCTTTTTTAAGTGGACATTATAACTAGGCAAAACCCGATCTCAACCGTTTTATCTCTAAAACTCTGAAGGCATTTAATGAAACCATGAAGTAGGGATAATTAAATCATCCACTCACATCTGCGGTCCAGACAAGTCCTGTAGAAACTTGAGTACAACCAGTGCACAGTGCGCTAATTCAAAGGGATAATATTCCTATATGTTCATTTTAAAATAGATTACTTCTTTTCTGGTCAAACATATTTCTAATATTGTGTTTGGCATGATTGAATGTTATACTGGGACAGAAATACAATTAAAATCTCTAATATTCATACAAAGGAAAGTCCAAAAAGCTACGAAACAACAAATCTATTTACATGTTAACAGTAAAGGTTCACCGTAGACAAATAATCCACTACGATGAACCTATAAATTATTGCAAGGAGCACAAGGAAAGCACAGAATTGCAGGGAGCATATAAAACAGCAATTTGTGAATACATCTTGATGTGAATGAATTTTTACCCCTTAGTCCTACAATTAACTACCTGTATTTGTCAATCGAAGACATTTCAAATGTGGCTCAGCTTTGCAATTGCATTTACAAGGGCTTATAATTCCAGTGATTCAACATAGAAAATAATCCAGAAACATCATGACTTGGTTCTATTGACTACAGCCTTTTCAATAACACTCTAGTTAGTATTCAAAGTAATGCATTACAAAACTCCACAAAGACAAAACAGACAGCTTGAATGAACTCTGACTGTGGAGAGGAAACAGAAAGGGCCAGTCTCTCAAACAATTGCTCCATTATGCAATACAAAAACTAAGAGGGTAGAACTGTTTTATGATGCAATGTACAATGGCAGAAATGAAGTGAACAGCAGTTGTGGGCATATTTTTAAGTTTTTTCAAACTAACCTGGTAGAGTGAAAACAGTCATCATATTGGTTTTAGCGTTCTCCTAACACAAAAAATCTTTTTCCTAAGTTTCCATGGCCTACAAGAATAGATCCTGGCACTAATAACGATAGCCCTCCAGGTAAACTCTTGTGAGCTCCTCAAGCAGGATTCCTCAGGATAATATATGCTCCTGAACCATTAGTAATAATGCCTCATTTTTATAATAAAATAGACCATTTTTAGAGAAAGTGCAATGTTATAATTATATTTATCCTGACTAACGATGCTTTAAAATTAATCGATACTTCACTGTCAAAATTGTTAAAATCTTATTTACAATGTCTTTCTGCTACCATTGTCATCTCACAGCTAGGTTAGCTATTCAGAAACCATTAGTTGAGAGAGATGAGTCAAGCATTTATACATTTATACAGTTACAAAATATCTACACAGTAACATACAGTATATCTAAAATACAAAGAGGCCTTAATAGGTACAGTACAGAATATGGCCTCTATCCTCTATTATCTTGATCCCTTTGGATATCATTCACGATTTCCACCACTACTCAAATTCAAAAGGGAATGGATAAACAGCCATTAATAATAGATTCATTAAGAAATTAAGATAGGAATGTATGGCTGAAGTTTTGTAAGGCAGGAAATAACTCAGGAAAGTTGTGAAAGTCTATTTGGCTTCAATAGCATGGGGCAATATAAGCTTTTTAAACATTGTACACAGACTGAGAATGATTATTAGGATTATGGTTTGTTTTCATGTGCCCTCTTTTATTTAGCACCCTTACTCAGTGAAAATGGACTAGGAGTCAGCACATGCATTTGTGTGGATTTGTTTGAATGCTGCATGTAGAAATATTTCAAGTTATTTATTTAGGTTTCAGCAGCTCTTTGAAATCCTAAGGAAAAAAAAGAGGAAAGTGTCTCAAGTGGTTTGGGGTAAGTGCAGAATAAGGAGATGGACGATCACAAAGACATTAATATAGAGTTAATTTCAAAAGGGGTTCTGTTGTACATGTCACTCTGCCCTTGCCCCAGAGAGTGCAATCAGGACTCATATTTTTTTGTCCGAATGTAGTAGAACAGTCTTGGCATGTTTGGTCTAGTTGCCTCTGTCCCATTGGCGAAACTCAATCTATACAACACAGTGAATATCTCCAAACATGACAAGTCCAGTCCCAGACATGCAGCGGCCAATACAAGCTGGCGTCACTAAGGGTCGGATAGTGGTACATCAGGTTCAGTATCCAGTCTCTTTCATACAGTCCGTGCTGTTGCCTTGCACTGTCTGGGAAGCCAGTAGTCACATGCCGGGGCGAGGGTCCAGTAGCCAGACTGTGGACTGATGGCCAATCAGGCCCAGGCCAGCCCAGCTCAGCCGCACGCCAAGGCCAACAACCCCTCACATGTTGTAAGCCACATAGATGGGATCTAATTGGTCAGCAAGGAAAGAGTCGCGAAGGTGCATCCGCTGCTTTTCTCCTCTGGAGTTGATGGGTATGACCCCGGGGTCAACGATGACCACCACACCCACGATGAGGTGGTGCTCCTCCAGCACCACGTTGGTGATCAGAGGCACCAGGTCCAGAGCGTCCTGCTCCGAGCCACACAGCTCCGACACCACCACCAGCAGGTTGGTCCATGTAAACACAGCGCTGGGAGGAAAGGGAATGGGGTGATAAAGTGATTATTGGTGAATGATGAATATTCATGAAGTGGACTAGAACTAGATTACAATGTGGATAGAAACAGAGTGGAGTTCTAACACAAAAGCAGGGGGACAGGAAGCGGTTCTCCCCATTGTCAGTAATGTTAACCCCCTTAGTGTGTGATCACTTATTTTGAGTGTCAATAAAATGTATAACATAATACAGGTGTTTACATATCTTTCTGTTTCTTTCCGTTTCTACTCAGAGAACTGCACAACCATATAAAAGTGGCCTGGTTCAGGGTCACAGAATGATAACAAGCCAGGAATTATGTTGTGATGAAATGCTAAATGATAGCTAACAAGGAAACACACACAGTAATATTCTGTGAGTCTTTGTCTCCTTTGTACAGCCAGTTTTTAAATATGCCAAAGAGTTGCTGTGCACCTTTCAGCACCACAAATACACTCTGAAAAACAGATGCTTACATCACAGTATGTGACCGGCTTCCGTTGGCCATGGTGCAGGCAGCATTTTAGTGGTGGATATTAACAGGAAAACATTTTCTCCTCAAAAAATAACAACAAAATATGTGACAGAGGACAAGATAAATGTGTTGCATTTATTGTAATACAGGGAAAGTCAGAACAAGTAGAAAACATTCATTTTAGTCTATAGGATATGGAGTCTGCCCTTAACTTTGTTCCTGTTGTGTTCTTCCCGTCAGTTTCTATAGGCCTGTCTAATGTATTTGCAGCAGTAAAGAAGTGTATCAGTTAAAAGGCGCGGGTACGTAGGGAGCGCTCTTACCTCTCAGCGATACTGCGGTGAGCCCGGGACACTGAGGTCTCGATGTCGATGGGATGGTAGCGCAGCCCCCTCAGCTCCAACGTCTCATCCAGCGAGCCCACCACAAAGAGGGCATCATGACGGTCTGAGCACAGAGATACAGTCAAAATAAAATAAAAAATAAATAAAAATAGAAAAGTACAATGCATAGAGAAAATGTGTAGGCTAGTTGTGCTTGGTTCAGTTTGAAAGGTCAAAACGTTGAATTCATTATAAAGAGTTAATCTTTTAAAAGTGTTTACAAATTGACACCAGATGTCACTATTCACTCTCTGCCATTCATTTCTATGGGAAAAGAAAATGAAGAATAAAAGTTATCTGAAAAAGTACATAGCGTGTCAAACAGTTAAATACATCCACACATCTGCTTAAAGTACCAGAATATTTTAGTTAAAACCAAAGCAGAGTGCCTGTATGTGAGTATGTAGATGTAGTTAGTTTTGGAGAGAATAAATTTAGAAGTATTGGGAATAGTATCAGATAGCATAATAATAAAACAAAACATGCATGTTGTTGTTTTTCCAAAGCCTGTCACCCTGTCAGATAGTTTCTATTACTCATTTTGTTTTTTGTTTTTTAGGCATTTATTCGCCTATGGCTCCTTTGCAGCCTCTACATTATAATAATCTATTAATTTATAATTTGTAACTTTTTTTATTTTATAACTTTTTGGGGCATTTTTGCCTTTATTTGACAGTTGACAGTGGTACGCACCTTAGCCAACTAAGCCACCAGGACACTCCAATAATCTGTAACTGTTCTAATTTATTAATCTATAATCTATCAAATAATAAACCGAACAAGGGTTGACTGAACCAGTGTGTTTTTTTCAGCTAGGCTTTAGCCGTGGCAGGGCCTATTTACCCCCGCTGGCGTCCAGCAGCTCGGTCCTCTTCACGAAACCCAAGTACCCGGTCCTGGCCCATAAGGTCTGCGGGTCCCCGAAGCTGAGCTTGGTGTTGAAGTGGTCTGCCTGCAGGCTTTCCTCTCCATAGATGGTGTAGTAGCCACTGGCACTGTGAGGGCTGTTCACCCAGATCTAGAGAGAGAAGCACAGGACTGGGTCACTGCTGGGGTCAGACGGAAGACGATTTTACCAATGGTTTTGTCACTATACTGTCATTTTATCATCCAGGGGTTCTCCCATTATTTTATTACATCATTTTTATGTGTTCATTTTTTTTTATTTTTATGTCACAAAAGGAGAGCGCCTTTTCCCAGCTCTGCTAGATCCAATCCCCCTCTCACCTCTCCTAGATGGGAGTCACCTAGTGGGCCTCTGGTCTCTGGATTTACGATTATCACTCGAACACCCGGCAATATCTGAAGATGTAGAAGTAGTGAGAGATAAACGGTAAACATGCACAAATTTACAAACACTTGAATTTATACTGTGGGAATTTATACTGTGGGAATTTATACTGTGGGAATTTATACTGTGGGAATGCATATGGAAAATCTCACCATGCCAGACTCCATTAGAGGAAGACTCTGAGGTGCTCCCCTCTCCACCAGCCTCACTCTGCAATGGCCATACACACACACACACACACAAGCAAGTAGGCATGTGTACACTCATTCATGCATTATCTCTTGACCACAGAGTTCACACTCAGATATACTGTATATTATTGCCCTTGATGATGACAATGACGAAGGTGACGGAGTTGGCGCTGATGCTCCTTCGCCACATCCAGCTGTTCACCCAAGCGTTCTTATTCTGTTTATTCTGTGTATTTTTTGTTTATGTTCATTTTGTTGTCAACATTAAATCATTATTTGCCGACTCTCGGCACCCGTTGCACGCCTGACTGTCCTGGAAGGGCATCCCTCTCTGTGTAGCCCTTTCCAAGGTTTCTAGCATTTTTTTTCCAAATGGGGTTTTTGTAGCAGTTATTCCTTGCTCTCACTGAGGGTCTAAGGTTGTTTTCATCGATCATTTTCATTCATTGTTTCATACTGTGGGTTTTGTGAAGTCCTTTCAGACTGTAACTGCGATTAACGGCTACACAAATAAACTTGACTTGATTATTGTCAGTGCTGGAGGGATACAAGTATTACCGCATTATACAGGTACAGGTTTCAGCAAAAAGAGTGAGAGACTTTTAAAAACCTTTTTAATGCTACTTAGAAAAAAGGTTAAGATTCATTTCCCCACAAAATTAAAAATGAAAAGTGAAGAAACAGTAGACCTATCAGCATACAGGTCAGTGTGACTGGGTTGGTATCTCACAAGATAAGCTGCACTCTGAGAAGGCAAAGAATTGCTCAGACCTCTGAAACTGTAGTTAAGACTGTTGAGGAAGAAATGGAAAAGCACCTATACTAGGCAACATTCCTATATACTCACTTGATATTTATTTACACCTTAAGTGCCTAAAACTCAAGAATACTCAATCTGCTTAACCATTATAACAATAAACTCTAAAAGTAACATCTTGTCTGTGTTTCTCACAGAACTGGGAGCTTGGAATGTTCAAATGCCCAAATGTCATAGATAACACTGACCAAGTCGACTTGACAAAATAATAACTTGTCTTCTAGAAGAAGGTGGTCACCTCTTATTACACATCTCCTTAAAGTGCTAGGACTAACATTATCATTGGTTGTTCAGTCTTGTCCATATGACCTTATATTCTTTGACCAATAGCTTTATTAAATATCTGTATTAACATACTCATGAATATTCAACACTATAATACTCTATGTAATCATCCAGATTTTGAGTTCCTTGGCTCCCAACCTGCAGACTGACACTCTCTCGTCCTTGTCGAGTTTTCTCCCACAAGACACACATTTAACTGTATTTAAGACTTTTTCAAGGACTAGACGCTGTGGTTAAAGTGATCCATGTGTTCTCACCTGTCATGGCGGAGGGACTTCATGTCCACATACACCGTCGAGGGATCAGGACCAGTGGTTCCCTGTGATACATACAGAACAGGGCCTGACTGAACACCTACATACACACTGCTCCCACTGGGTTTACACTCTACATTGTATTCACATTTTACTTCAATGTCAAGCAAAGTGTTGAGTGGGTCAGTGTACCTGCAGGCAGATGGCCAGGTTGACCCTGGAGCCAAAGGCAGTGCTGACAGCTCTGGGGGACAGTCCCAGGTCCTTAAACAGCTTGGAGAAGGAGTGTGTGAGGGCCAAGCGAGGGCGCTCCTCTGCTATCACCACACAGCTCCGCACGCACGACAGGTTCACGCCCCGTGCCTACAACACGCACACAGCGGTCAAACCTACACTACCAGTCAAAAGTTTGGACACACATTTTTCTTTACAATAATAATAAAGACATCAAAACTATGAAATAACACAAATGGAATTATGCAGTGACCAAAAAAGTGTTAAATTTCTAAAGTAGCCACCCTTTGCCTCGATGGAAAGGCAAAGGCTTTGGAGAGAAATTCATACATAAGCATCAACTTCACTATTTATGTGTCTAAAAAACAAATCTCAAGCATTTAAGCATAAGCCTTTAGATGAAAATGGTTTTAAGATAATGAAAAACATAGTACATTCAATCAGGTGTGTCCAGACTAGTAGTGTATGAGCAAGATTTTCTCTCTCTTTCACATGTGTGTTTCATGATTCTCTCTCTGCATGTGTGCGCTTGTGCAATCCTCACCTTGAGTAACTCTGTCTGTGTGCCCAGGCCCTTCGTGCAGAGCTCCATGACGGAGTAGGAACAGAAGGTGTCTCTGATACGGTACTGACTGAGCGTGCTCAGCCACAGAGACAGGCCGCTCTCCAACTCGAAGGGAGGAATCAGGATGGACTGGTGACCCGAGTACACACTATAAGACAAGACATGAAAGAGAATAAGTGGATGGGTGAAGAGCAAGAGAGAGAACACAATATCACACCGCGGTATGGAATGTGTGTGTATTGTAGAGGAGTGTTACAGTACCTTGCGAGACACCACAAGACAAAGCCCAGACCGCAGTAAGGATCCAGGCAGATGGCTATTTGGCGAGAGGAGTACAGCTCACACTGCAGCTTTATAGAGCGACATATAGCACTTACCGCTGCATGGGAGATCTGACACAAAGAAGAACACACATTAGCACCTTAAAGGAACGATACTCAGATGCTCTTACACTGCTGCTTCATATCAATCTGTGATGTCCGAGGCATCCCAGGAGTTGTGTTGTGATGAATTGTTGGAATTTACTTTTTTGTTGAATCCACTTTTCCTCAACTTGCCTCGTCTATTTCAACTTCAGTTAGTGATTTCCTACTTTTCCCAGGATGCCTTTTGACAACCCCTATAGGGAACATGGCCGAATGTGTAGGTGGAGAGAGCAATAGTGATAGTGATAGCATAGTAACAGCAAGAGAGTGAGTTTTTCGAGTGCTCCATACCGAAAACGCAACATGGCTTGTGGTTGCGCTGCATTCCGGTCTATTGAGGCTACCGTCAGTGGAGAAATTGGTCTCTCTGCCTCCTCTACGTTGAATTTGTCCCTGTATGATTGTTCAACGTTGGTGCAAAATAGTGAGTCTAGTCTTTGATTCTGAGGAGCTGACACCAAAGTCTCACCTTGACCCCAGTGAGCATGCCTGTAGTGGACACACTGAAGTCCAGGTAAGCCATCATCTCTGCTGTGGGCGGCTTGTAGATCTGTGGTGGCCGGCGGCGAGGAAGATCATCTGGAAACATGGACAATATTGTTCAGAAGTGAATTAAAGCATGTCTGGTGACATCTAGCCAGGACCTGAAAGGTGTATCAGTACACTCACATGGGAAAATACTGGCCTTTCACAAATGTTCCAAACAATAAGTTCTGTCACAATGTCTTCTGGTTATTTAAAAGTATTGAGAAGAAGAAATAACCCTTACAAAAATAAATCATCATCAGAAAATATATTAGATATTGTTAATTCTATTTAGCAGATGTTGGTATTGGACTCAACCTTGTTTTGGCTGGGCAACTCATTCTAACCTTGTGTTCAGACTATGAGCAATAAGATCAACAAGTCACCAGACGTCCATTCATTTCATACAGAGCTGAGTGACCAGGAAAACTCGGACCTAAGAAGTGTGGACGGACAGCAAGCTTGTTGGCTGAGAAAAGCTGTACTTTTTGCGGTTATCAGCCGTCAACAACTTTTTCCTTGTTTCCCTACTGATGACTGAATTCTATGAACAATAGTTCCACCTGGCATATGCGAAATGGGCGAGAAGTTTATTCCAGTCATTCAAAGCTTCCCAGTTCTCTACAACTTCTATTTGAAAGACTACAGAAGTAAACGTCTCAAAACGATATTTGGAGAATGGTTGTATCCATCATTGGGGTCGATGGTAAGCTTGAAAGTTCATTTTATTTAGATTTTGTTTGTTTACTTTTGATTAATGCTACCTAATTAGCACTTGCCAGCTAGCTATGTTAACTCATTAAAAGTTAAACATAGTTACAGTTTTGTCAGAAAAGGATTTGCATAACAAAAAGTACACAAATACATATAAAAATAAAAGGAATACAAGGTAGACACAAACTCAAGTACATCACAAACTCAAGAAATGGAGCCAGAACGTGTCTGTGTGCGTCTGTTTGAAAATATAAATTCATGATGATAGATTCTACGATGTGGGCACCAGTGTCAGTCTACAGGATGCTTATGAATGTATGTAAGCTACAGAACTGCGTGTCGAGAATCTCTTGGTACCTCACCTGTGTCTATGATGGTTGGCCACGTTTTAATGTTGACAGAGGCAGCGGCCTCTTTGGAGCGCAGAATCCTCATGAGATTTTGAGTGGTGAGGATGCACGCTGCTTTACTCACCTGCCAACAAAACACAAGCATGGTAGTTTTCATTCAGATTGGAATTATTGCTACAAATTTATATGAATAACACAGAGTGACAACAACACCTCTAAGCACACATACACACGCACACACACACACAACTATGTATCTTTCTTACAGGCTACAACTCATCAATCACACGGACATCTAGTCCCAAATGTAACACATATCAGGACAGACCGAGGCAAGATTGCCTTTAGCATTAAGATGGAGCACATTTCAGGAAAACAAGATGCACTCATCCCTCCCTTTCATTTCAAGTCAATGGTGCTGAGTCGATTCTTGGCACACTGCAGTTGTTTTGCTGGACCCTTGGGAGTCCAACCCAGCAGAAGAAATGCTGCTCACTGACAAACTGAGTCACAACATTGAGCTGTGAAAATTCCCCACAAGTGTCTCTAGGTGGCAGCGTCATCACAACTAATCTAATGGGAAAAGGGTCCATCTTGTATTATTATTATTATTATTATTTATTATTATTAGTTGTTTAGTCTAATTATTTTATGTCTATGCTCTTTCTCTATGCTTTTAAAGTGATTGCTTGGTGATGTCTTGAAAACGGGCACGCCTTAAAAAGAGAGCCTGCTCTTAGGATTCAATGAATGAAGAGCACACACACACACACACACACACACGCACACGCACACGCACACGCACACGCACACGCACACACACACTTACATCAATGATCATGCGGACAGTGGGCAGCGTGGCTGCCAGGTTCTGAGGGTGTGGAGGCCTGACAGTTACGGGAACACACCCAGCATAGAGACAGCCGTAGAAGGAGGCTATCAAATCAATGCCTGGGGGAACGCGAGAGAAGAAAGCAGAGAGAAAACCAATTGAGTCTCGCAGTAATTCGGCTCATTGGGAGCGATACTGAGACACACACAGAGGAAGCCAGAGGCAGAACCCACCAGGAGGATAGAGCAGGACCACGTTCTCTCCGGTGTTGATGCTGCCTTTCTCAGTGAGCGCCGCAGCTATCTTCTCTGCTCGCTTGTGAAGCTGAACGCAAGTAGCAGTGCACACTGCCACCCCCTGAAGGGCAGGAAGGAACGGTGCAGAGAGAGAGACAGGGTCAATTGGAAAACAAGGTGTAATTCATGTAGAGACCATCTGCTATGTAAATCAATGTCTGGGCATTGTGCGTGAAAGGAAGTAAATCTCTATATCAGCAAAAACACTGCTTGAACACACAGAGCTACAGAAAGCAATGTCAATATTATGTCTTGCACTGCCCTTTTGCACTGTACGTGAAGTGCTGTTGTCCCTTTACCATATGTGCCATATGCATCAGTTTGTACTTGTATAACTAGTCAATATGTCTCTGCTCCAAAGACAAATTCCTTCACATTTATTGTGCATTACGATTTAAGTGATTGTGATGTCTGCATTGATTATATGTCTGTCAGCGTATGAATAGGTCAGAGTGGTACCTTGGCATTAAGCAGCACATAGAGGACATGGTCTGGGTCAGTCTGCGCCCTCCACTGTAGAGCCTCCGTCAAATACTGATGCTGAAGTTAAAAAAACAAAAAAAACCATTAGGTCTACACATCTGAATGGATCTGTATACATTATTATGAGGGACAACCATGGAAGGCATATCCAGGGTAGGGTTGTGTTTGTGCTGATGGAAGGAATTGAATTTAATACATCTGAATAAAACTCTCACTAAATAAAGAGGATAAAATGCGCTATACATCTTCAGTAGACAGCTTTCTGGCATGAGTTATCACTTGCCAACGTGCAAGCAATTTATACCATATAATAGGAGCCAGTCTACCTCTTAAAATAATGAACAATATATACAATACAACAATATAGGATACCAGGTACACTTGAAGTGAAAGAGAGTACAGCCACCTAGGTTTAGGCTGATCTTGTATCACAGATTAAAAAAAAACATAAAGAAATAAACATGCAAATTCTTGCTTGCTTCACAATTAAACACAAAACTTAAAGTAATTTTGATATGGGCGTGCAGCAAAAAAAAACATGACACCACAATACACTATGGACCATAACAAGCATAAACAAAGGTGTGAGCGGGGTGCACAGAGAACGGTGCTGCAGAGCTGGAAGGGCCATAACTCTTACCATCATAGTGGGCCACATACAGAGCTACATCCAGAGAGAGACGAGAGCAGAAAGACAGAGGAGACAGTCCACAGTTTTCAGGTCTACAAAACTGAGCTCTGAGCCTGGGTCATTATAACACTGGCAGAGGACAGTCTTTGTCCCTAACTGTTTACCATGTGGCTGTCCCTAACCATTTACCATCATAATATGCTTTGAGCACTGCTAATGATAAAGTACAGCCACAAGCTTCCCACTGATTCTGAAGGACACGCATGTGGCTCTTCTAAAAGAAGAGAATATGATTCAAAAATATGAACTGATTCAAAGTTACCGGCTGGTTGACAGTGTGGATGTTACGGAGTGTATGGTCGTACTACCTTCCGAACGAGGTCCTGGTCTTCGATCATGCCAAGGTCCCTTCCTGAAGCCTGGGCGATCCTCTTCCCTGCCACCAGGTTGCCCACCATGATGGAGGCTGGACCCACACCCACTACACCAGAAAGAGTGTGAGAGAGAAAGGGAGAGAGACAGACGCCTGTGATGCAGCATATTTCATAATCTTATACACATTTACAAACATATTTTGCAGATATAATTTCATTAGTCACTCCCCAATTGATTGCTGTCTGTGGAAGAGTACTGACTCGAAACGTGTTGCCAAGTGTGCATTAAGCCAGAGAAAAGTGATCCACAGCTTTCTAATGCAGTTTTTTGCAATGTTAAGCTTGAATACATTTTCTCACTTTCTGCATTACAAGTGGGTTCCCTCCTCCCATTATTTTGCTTAGTATTTTGGCAAATTTGGGAGCCCTTCCTTGTTCTCCACCTTTTTACCTTTTAATTAGTCACACCCCAACACCCCCACACACACATACCTGGCTGCTTCTGGCGTGGCTTGGGCAGGTTGGTGACACAGGTATGGGGGCACATGAGGATGTTGCAGGGGTGCAGGTTGCCCTCTAGGAAGAACTGCTTGGTGTCGGAGATGTGGATGCCTCCCAAGGGGGTCTTAGGTAAGGTGTTGGCAGGGACCAGAGCCAGGCAGTACAGGCCCACCTGGTGGATACTGTCTATAGCCTGGGGACAAAAACAAATAGTGAGAAAAAAACAGCAGCTGAAAAAAAAAAGTTTGTTGGTTACCAATGGTCTGTAGTGGATATATACAGTACATTAATTATTTTAAAAGTGAATAGTTTTGTTCCAAAATAAGCTATCTACAGTTTACACAAAATGAAAACAAATTATGGTACTTTTTAAAGGACAGAAGGTAACTTAAGACCTTGGTTGACAAAACAATGATTTTTACAGACTGAATCCTCATGAATCCATTGTATATTCTAGATATATTGAATGGTGTTCTTCAGTTAATGATTTCTTTCCAAAATGGATGTATGGCATTTTGGAAATGAACTCTTCAATTTACTATATTGCAGTGTGATAGCATTGTTAGGAAGTGATTTACTTGAAGCACTCGGCTCATCCACTGGAAGCTGTCCTCCTCACTGGCATCTGGCCTCTGCTCCGCCACGATCACTATCCTCTCATCATAGAACACTGTTACTGAAAACACAGCAATCCTGACACACACACACACACACACATACACAGAAACAGTTTATATGCAGCTTGAGATTCCCTGCAACAATCCTCTCTCCCACAAACAGAAATGAGCCCCTGCTAACGCCCACACTCAGACATATTGTTTATACATCAACATGCGGTAGTCAGGTTTTGGGCCTGCAGCGCTTCCTTTGCACCACCAGATGTCAGTAGTGATAAATTAGGAACCTCCACACTTGACCCAGTGTGCACACAAAAGCAGAGAGTTCATCATATCTTTCCGCAGAAACATGTTTTTGTTTTGTCTCGCCCAATCATTCCCATGATTCAATGCCCATGCTGCCCTCACCTCCCACGGTACACAGTCTTGACTGGCTCCACGGCCAGGGCGGTGGCCACCAGGTCATCAGCGTTGTGTCTGCGTCCGCTCACCATCAACAGACCCTCATTCTTCCCCACCACAAAGATCAGACTGCCCTGCACAGTACAGAGTGGGGATACGCAGCATGGTCAGTATCCGAATACAGACCCATTCACACACACAGAGAGGACAGATTTCCAGAAAGGTACAAGTTACCACACATGCTGTACTGTAGAACAGAAACTCTGACAGCCAACAGTCCTACTTACCGGGCCGACAAACCCCAGGAGTCCTGACCGCACAAATGGAATCTCTCCAATGGGAGCTCCACTAGCATTAACTGGTATCACCTGCACACAGCGACACCAAGATACACACACACAAAAATGAGTTATGGAACCTTTCTATATGTGACCACATGAGCACGGGCGCGTTCTGAGCATAGTTCTGCATCCATACCTCAAAGGTGTTTTTGGTGACTCCAGGCAGGCCATAGTACATGGTGCCTCCAGCACGGGAGTTGATGACTATCTCTCCTATCTCATCTGTCTTGCACAACTGAGGAGGCCCGTCCGGCTTAACAATGCACATCAGAGCTGGAGAAACACAAAGACAACATTTGGAATGGTGTATGCCACACACCTGCCAATATGAAACGTGCATATGCATAGATTTCATCTATTTAACAGACAAGATCTCATCCAATAGACCCCCGCTGTGTGTCATTTGTTTTTCATGTCTTCCTTTTCACTCATTCATTTCTCCGCCTATCCTCACCTCCGGGCATCACATGCCCCACATCTTGAACGGTGAGGGCAGAGTTCTTGTCCTCGGTGTTGACCCTAATGACCCCGTGGCTCAGGCCGCCCATGGAAAGAATGGCGCGGGCAGGGAGGGGAGTGCCCGGCACTCCCGGCCTACACAGGACACAAACATAAACAGCCATATCTCCATTAGCTTCCAGGACATCTCATCCATCCATCCCATCCGCTCTTACAGTTAGCCATCTGCCTTCCGAACCACGTACATCACAGTAAATAACAGCCTGCACATCCATCCACCATGCTGGACCACTAACGATGGAAATCAACCTCTGTTTTTTACTTTAATCTATTGTGCTGGTATGCTTTCTTAGCAACTGTAGCCTAATGTCCTTCCGGGGGCCCTGGATTGAACTGGAGGATTTGAGGCTGGGCAGAGGGAAAAATTGGGAGGGAGGCAAAGTGGGACTCAAGATTTGGAAGAGGGGAGGGGTTTCTATCTTCTTTTGTGTTTTACATTATAACCTTGTATAATGTTGAAAAATTCAATAGAGACATGTTAAACATGTTAAAAATTTTTATAAAATGTGCTGTACCTGCGTATGGCCACTGTCATGGCCTCAGGGGAGGTGGCACAGGGACAGATGACCTCAGGCTTCAGTCCGTGGGACTGGAACACGTTCAGGAAGGCATCACAGGATGACACAGACCCTGGGAAAAGGAGAGAGAGAGAGGGAATTCAACATACTACATCTGTGGTGTTTGAAGAGAGCATGTTACAGAATGCATGGGAGTCATGTGAACTACTCACAGGGGTTAGCACCATCGGCGACAATGAGCATACGCAGCGATGCCAGGCTGGTGTCTCTCTGGTCCCGGTGGGCCATCATGGCCCAGTGCAGGTCACGGCACTTCACCAGAGCTACACGAGCTGCACCGGGACAAAAGGCACATGACATATCATACTGTACCCACAGTCACAGCATTAAAACATCCTTTATTGCTCAAGCTAAGAAACAGTGTAAGCTACCTTTGTGGATGTGGACCCTCTGCACCCAGGAAAGAGGACAAGCCTTCATCACTGCATAGGGAACACTGATAGTATGTATCCTGTTCATCACAGCCTGGAAACAAACAACACCTGATTAGGCAGCTGACACGGTGTAATATTGCTATTCTTTCCCCCATGACGTTGCATCAGTATGATGGTGTGCAGCATTCATGTTTTTATTTACATTCCAAAGCTGCTGGCAGCAACTTTTCCATAACTTCATACCAAATATTCCTGACTGTACCACTGCAGTGTAATGCAACCTTTACAAGTGTTATGACAGTGAAAATTTGTTTTGAGACTCACAGCAACCGCTTTGCAGACCAGTTGCATTTTAGCACACTCGTTTTTCTCCCATTTTTCCAAATTAGTCCCGGAAATTTCATTTTCAAGTTTACAAAATTGATTAGCTTTAGCATCATTATTTAAGATTTCATGACTTTTCCAAAAGTTGAATGATATTTTACAATTTTCCAAAACATTTCCAGTCCATTTCCAGGATTTCCATGACTGTGGGAGTCCTGTGGCATTATTTCAAATCACTCAACATAGTGAATGCTAAAGAGTTAGCATGAAGCACCCGAGCAAACAACCTACAGGGGACGCATGGATGATTTTGGCATCTATGTTCTCATCACTTAATGGGTAAGCTGACCAATGAGCCAATTTCCTTGATGCATTCCTTTATTGACCTTGCTTGCGTAGCTCGCAGGCATCCACACACACACACACACACACACACACATACACACACACACACACACACACACACACACACACACACACACACTCACCGTGAGAACTCCATGCCACAGACCCATGTCCTTTTTAAAGTCCAGGACATTCACTAACGTCTCCCCTGAGGACAGAAACAGACAGAAGTAACTTCAGAGTTATAACAACTGTGTTGACCAAGAAACCTTCAGATGACCGGATGACTAAAGCCCTGCAGCTGTATACTCACCCTCACAGTAGTTGCAGGCCTGGGTCAGTGCCTGGCAGTGGGTCAACATGGCTACCTTAGATACAGCCACACCCATCACTGTGCCCTCTTTACTGGCCTTGTACTGCACAAAGAGGAAACACAATCACTTAGGAGAGGAGCACATCAACACATGTACACACACATACACACACACACACATGGTGTGGTTACACTTTTCAATGCAACTTTCATGATTTGATCACATCAGGACACAGAAAATGGGCAGGTTTGAATGTTCCCTCATCAGAGTTTTCCACATGTAACCACAGCAACTGACACACAAACACATACACACATAAACAGTGTTACCTCTATATATGAAGGGTCAGTGTTGGCGGTGGGGATGTGTGGCTGCCAGTCTTTGGAGGGTTTGGTCAGGTATTTTGAGTCCGTCACCACCCACTTCAGTCGAGGCCAGCCTATCAGAGATAATCAACGCCATGTGACAGACAACCGACAAATCAATTTATGACGTTTATCACATGTGACCAAATCCTAATCTATTTCTCTCATCGTCTAGGAGAATCAGATCAAAATAAAAAATAAAAATCAAACAACTTTCATTTCTAGTATTGTTAACATTTATTTAATCTAAAGTAGAAAGGATCTTAGATTATAATTCAGAATATAAATATGAAGGGTTTAATTCCACAACATTATACGGTTTTGGGAAAAAACGCTGTCTGAAATATTTAAAAATACAGTGAATTCTATCCTCAAAACAAAACTATTTTATAAGCAAACAGTATGAAGGTGACCCGTAACCCATTATGTGCTTTACTTTCATACCAGTAATACTTTTGTGAAAGAGCAGACATTGTTTTTTCTGATGGTGGGTATCTCATTATGGGATGAAATTCTTCATGTTTTGGTAATTGAAACAGATATTGTACATTCTGGAGACAGCTTGCTGACCTTTGAACTGCAGTATTTCTCCAGTGGGGGTCTTGGGAAGTCCCTTCAGACAGATCTCACTGGTCAGAGCAAGACCAACACCGCAGCTACCAAGCAGAAAGCCCACCTGGCTGCTACCTGCGTCCTACAAAACACCAGACACACACACACACACACACACACACACACACATTCACAGGTTCTAAGCAAAATACAATGAAATATTTCTGTAACCATACAATGAACGTGCTCCTGTTATGGTTTCTGTACCTTGCGAGAGAGTGGTACCTCGATAGGTACGGGGATAACTTCAGCCAGGAGGCAGCCGTAGAAGGCCACCCAGAACATCCCAGGGTCACTGTTGGGGTACACCAGCGCCACCTGCCAAGACATTATACCTGCTGTTTAGGATAAATATATGTGTCTCTATGAGCTGGTAGGGGTTCAGTGTCTTGCTCAAGGACACTTCAGCAGGGCAGGATGATGTCAATACACAGGTTTGAACCCAAGTCCTCTTTTTTGTACTTAATTCATTTAGCAGGATGACACAATATCTGTTACATGTGTTGTGTGTTTTCAGAGGGGCTCTGTCTTGTTTGTGCAGATGTCTGTTCTCTCACCCTGTCTCCAGGCTTCAGGACCTGTTCATTCTTGGTGCCCAGCTTGTTGAGGAGGGTGTATGCCAGCTTCACACTGCGACTCCAAAGCTTCCCTAATGGACAGAGGGTGTAAGGTGGAGATGTGGGGTGGGGTGGGACAAAGGATAAGGGTAGAGGTTATTTGGGATGCAGAGGGTATACATCTAAACACTGCCAAACAATCTCATATCGTAGTGTACACACAATATACTGTGTATAATTCACAACATTTTGATGATAGACAATGTGCTTTTTTCTACCTCTATGTAGGCTACTGATTAAAAGCACTGTAAGATTCCTTCTATGCCTGATAGTTATTGCATAATGTGTCTCACCGTAGGTCAGTGTATAGAGGGGTTTGCCCGTGATGTCCAGGGCAGTGAGGGCAGGGCTCTTGCCCTGCGTGGCCCCCCAGCGGGCCAACGCTGCCTGCAAGGCTGGGGGCCAGTTACTGACCACTCCCAAAGGCTCCCCCTTCACTGGGATGATCTGACGGCCCTCCGGCTTGGGTGTGTTGGGGTCCGGCTGGGGCACTGTGAGGTTTGAGATGAGGGGCAGAGAGAGGGAAAGAGAGACAGAGGTGCGAGAGAACACGTTTGGTTTATCACAGATTAATGAGCTCCATTGCAGATGCCACCCGGGTAAAATGCAGCTCTGTGCCCAGAAATATTCACACCACCGCCTCTGGAGCCACATGCCTTTGCGGGCCTATCCTTCTTTCTCTCAGATCCCATCTTTATCTCACTTTTTTCTCTCATGTGTCTCCCTCTCTGCTTTCCAACTGTCTAAATAAATTAAAAAAAACATACTAAAAGGTAGATGGACTGCTCGCAGCTCTACCTGTCCTCCACTGACACTGTTTAATGTACAGTATATTACAGCATTTTTATGATGCCACTCACCTTCTACGATCTCCTCAGAATCGTCCATGAAGAACTCGCTGAGCGGGGGCCTCTTGGGCCTCTTCAGGGTGTTGAGGAGCTGCTGGATCTTAGTGGACACCCTGCTGTTCACGGGAACCCCTGCAAGGAGGTCGAAGGACGAGAGGGGTGGTGGCAGGACAAACACACAGTCACACACACCCTGGCTCATACACATAAAGACACAACACGGCCTGTTGGAACTTCCTAGCAACTCACAGTCTGCTGCTCTTCGTTCTATTATACATGACTGTAATTTCTTTATTTTTTGTTTTTAATCAATTTGATCATTTGTATTGAATTAACTATATTATCTTCAGGGAATGAAAAGCAGCACACCTAGGTGGCAAAACACAGTGAGAGATGGGGTATAGGTTTTTTCGGTTTGGGATCACACGTGAGGAGTCATTCTGCGTGTAGATATTGTTCTGCATATATTTCTATAATCATACAGTACAAACAGAAGGGAGAGTAAGGGTACAACAGCACAAACAGTAGGCTACAGACATTATAATATGAAGGACTTTTCTTACTCTGGATATTACCTCTTCCTAACAGCCAGTCAAATAAACATGTGACAAGGTGGAAAAAGACCAGAAGAAAAGAAAGCGATAAAGTCTGATTAATGATATGTCATGGTGGAATCAGCAAATTATTGAAAACAATGAAGAGATTTTGATCAAATCTCAATGTGTGAAGATTCAGACGTAGATTCTCTCTCTCTCTCTCTCTCTCTCTCTCACACGCACACACATATAAACAGTTGTGTGATGTTGTCATTACCGTCTGCAGTCTCCATCATGCTTGAGCGGCTGTGCCCACGGCTCATCCCCCGCACCACGGCATTGGAGGGCAGGTCCACCCTTGGGCCTCTGGCTGGGGGGGCCACAGCCGTCACATCAGGAGGGGGGCCGCTGTTCTCTGAGGGGGCTGTGGGGAGGGGTCAGGGGGGGTGCGCAGAGGACAGTCTTAGCAAAGCCATCCCAAGGTTTCAGCTTGATTTCTAAAGTCACTACAGTAATTAATACACAGGTTCAGAATCTTTCATCTCAAGAACCCCCCAAATAGGTGCAGGTTAGACCATGGACCCCCATTTGATACGGTTTTGTCCTAAGGAGCCCCATTTGAGAAGGTTTTTGCAGTTACATTTGAATTTGTACAGAATTACATAACTAACTAGTCTAACTAGAGGTGGGGAGGCACCAGTGGGGACAGTGAAACCTGTGATGGAAACAGTCATTCTCTCATTGTGAAAACATCTAGGGAGTCAAATCCTGTAATAGTGAAATTCCTCATTTTGCTGCAGACCCTCTGGAACATCCCACAAGGACCTCTGAAGGTTGGTAGACCCCACTTGGAGAACCGCTGAACTAACAGGCAGTGGTAGCAGTAGTAGTACGCATAAATGTACAGTAACAGCACCTAAATCTGTATCTTGCACCTGAAAGTGTCTTACCAATGCGACTATGAGCCAACATATCTGCCACAGCTGCTGTCTGGGGCTGATGTTGAGGGTGATGTTGAGGCTGGTATTGAGGTTGGTATTGAGGCTGGTACTGCGGTTGGTACTGGGGCTGGTACTGGGGCTGATACTGGGGCTGATACTGGGGTTGGTACTGGGGCTTGTACTGGGGCTGGGGCTGGGGCTGGTGCTGCGGCTGGGGTTGATGTTGAGGCTGGGGCTGGGGCTGGTGCTGCGGCTGGTGCTGCGGCTGGGGCTGGTGCTGCGGCTGGGGCTGGTGCTGCGGCTGGGGCTGGGGCTTGCCCTCTCCATGAGACAAGGTGGAGGAGGCTGAGGAGGAGGTGGAGGAGCCCTGGACAGAGCGGTTGATCCAGGAGTCAGGACTCTGCAGGTTGGGATTGACCAGAGGGGGCGGAGCAACCACTGACGACTGCCTGCGCAGAGAAGTCTCATCTTCAGAACCTGACGAGGAGTCTGAGACAGAGAGACGCAAGTATTAACTTCCAGCACTGTGGAAATTTCACCCCGATGTTCCTAGCCAAGTCAGTCTATCTAAAAAAGTGTCATGACAGGTTGAGAGGGCTTTCAGTCCTACCTGGTGGGGTGCGGGTCTCGATGGGAGACTGGACATAGGTGGAGCGGCGTTTGGTAGGCATGGGCAGTGCCATTTTCTCCTCCTTATGTTTAGCCAGAGCAGCTTGGACTGCCTCAGTGTGAATATCTGCATGGAGACAGAGCAGTGCACCTTGAGTTAAGGGTGGCTTGATCATGGCAGCTTTGGACCACTATTTCATTCAAAGCAAGGAAACAATGAAAGACATGGATATGGACATAAAGACAATTTTTTCAGAGTGATTTCCCCCATAACATCCATAGCCCATAGTCATGCTATTTTGCCCCCACCTTGGATGTAAACTTGTACCATTAGTACCATGGAATCAATGGATATGCATTTGTATTGTTTGGTTTTGATTTAAATTACTTTGTGTAACATGCTTTAAAGTTTCAACCCATAGAGAGCAGTGCAGCAGCAATTTTCTATTCCATGTGATTTAGTATTGATGTATTCATTAATGGAGAGCACTATAAAGTTCTATAAAGTGGCGAGCACTTTCAATCATTGGCTGCAGTTTCACAATACTTCTCCCTTTAGTTATTTTCTACTCAACTAAATCATAACAAGAGTTTGGCTCAGTAGGTAAAGCATCAGCCTTTCATGTGGAAGATTGTGGGTTCAACTCCAGACTTGTCTTTTCCAAACTGCCAAGAACAAGGGTCATGTTTTCCAATAGAAGGACCGATCTTTCTCCGCTGCTTGCCACTATATTTTTAATCTAAATTGTTTAATTGAGCTGTGTGTACTCAGGTCAGTATATTTCAGTAACTATCAAACTCAAAACACCAAATGCAATACTGACCAGAGGATTGGGGGCATGTGTGAAATGGTGTATATAGCATTTCAGCTTTGTTTTGACAAGTGTCTCTTACAGAATAAACTACATATCGTCACTGTTGGATGAAAACCTTGTATCTCCAAAATGTCAACTTCTCAGGAGCTAGGAAAAACAGCCTGCTTTCTAGCTTGATGGCCATGTATTTTTGAGTTTATCCAATGGGTTTTAAAGTGTTTCATAAGCCCAAGAGGTCGGAGAATTTCCTAAACCCATAGAGGAGCATGTAATCCTTCAGTTGAAGTGAAAACATAAAAATCACTCAAATTTGAGATATGTGGTTTTCAAACAGTGATATTCTGGTCAGTGACTTTTCAGCTACCCAGAAGAAGATGGTTATGATTTCCTGGAACAGGAAACCACCACTGGAGAGGATAAAGCTATTTATTAGTCCCCCCCCCCCCCCTCCCCCTCCACCCCCTCTCCCACACACACACACACACACACACACACACACACACACACACACACACAAACATTCTTTCACTTGATCAAACCCACAGACACATTAAACGGACCATGTGCACAGGCACACGGACTATAGAAGACAACATAACAAAACACGTGCAACAAAAGCCCAGTCACTGACAGATCACATCCATTAACTCAAGGGACATCATTTCCATTCAAACATCAAATCATTTAAATAAATCATCAAGCACAGCTCGTTACACAGCAGCAGTGGGGACCATAATTACATAACCGGCATTCTGCTGAACAGATTGCTCTAGGCTAAGTCATCCTCTCTCCTAATGTGCCACGGTTCACCCTCACACAGGAGCGTCAGCATCAGCGGAGGCTGATCCTTACCCATGTCTGGGAGGATGAGCGGCGTCTCCGTGGCGATAAGCATGGTGGAGTGTGTGGAGGCTAGCGGTGTGTTTTTCTCCAGTTCCCCATGAGAATCAACAATGAGATGCACGGGCAGCTAGACCCAATCAGTTAGCCACTCTCATACACTGAACCCAGAAACACATACCGAGGGCTTGGAGCCAAAGGGGCGTAAGTGCGTGCGTTATAGTAGATTTTACAGGAGAGCCAAAACAAATTTTGATCAAACTTGGATCAGCTGCCGTTACCACATACTAAGCACAATATTTGAACTTTTTGTGTTATCAGATTGAGCATTACTATAAAAACAATACTGCTACAGTTTAAGTTGAATTATATTTGTTAACTTTTTTAAAAATGGCAAAAGAGTGAAATACGCCTTTTTGGCACAAACATTGTCCCAATACAGCCATGCAGAATATGGGCGTATGTAAGTAAATAATTGTAAAACACATTCATTTTAATACAAATCTAGCAATTACACTTCAATCAACACTGAAATATAAAACAAGATCAGAATGAATATCTTTATCTTGAAGTAATGCTCAGCAACTTTCACCAAGGCCTTTAAAATTGTAGGCTACATGGAACATATCAAATTGATTGATCATTTTTTTCTGTTAAAAACTTTTAATAAACCTTTTTAATAAACCTCTATAGACATAAGAAACTACTTTTGATTCTAAACTACTACTTTTTTTTTCTTTTGCTAGTATAATACATTTTTGTATGTGTCCCAGGACACATCACTTATTGATGTGTCCTGGGACACATTCAAAGACCTGTAAAACTCCTCATAACACTGAGGGATAACTTCATACCAGCAGTCTTATTATCAGAGCTCATCTTGATCAGTTCACACTCCTAACATTATAAAATAACATTTTGAATCTATAGGCCTAAGTATTTCATGGGAATATTAACATATTTACATTCATCTAATATTGACCTAGAATATTAATTAGGATATGAATAGGATACTAAAAATGATGTGATCATGCTGCCATGCTAGCATTACTTACGTCAGCATGCATTTTGAGTTGACCTAAGTGCTGTTAGAATCCTCTACCCACAATGCTTGTTCAGTGTCACAAGTGAGGTTTTGTTTGGTGTCAAAAGGGCGTAAGTGCAGTTACGCCCTTTTGGCAGCAAACAAAACCCTACTTTTACTGTTACGGCTTTCAGTTTTTGTTTAATTAAAACGTATGGGTCATCATGATTTCAGTTGTGTCCTTTTGGCACTGAAAAGATCTCACTGAGACCTTTCAATTGATATATAATACTCATATTCGCCCAAAATCGCACTTACTTTGGCTCCAAGCCCTCGATACATGCATTAAGTAATACCTTTCTTAAAGAACGCACATGTTGTAACTATAGCAACAGCAGCACCATAGCAACCAGTGTCAACATCAGCAACGGACATGGCGGACTCACTGGAGTCTTCTTTTGTATTTTGCCTGGGATGATATCTTTCTTTTGAAATAATTTTGCATCAAAACACACCAGCCACAAAAAAGCTACAGCACGTAATATTGATGCGTAACAACTGGAGGAAACTACAGGAGACGAGAAGGAACAAAATGAAGATTGTTTCCCATTGCTGCAGTCTTCCGGTAGTTTTCATTGTTTATGTTTTGTGTCTTTCTCAACTTTCTGACTTTCCACTTTCGCCCGTTTGTTTACACTAGCTGGGTATTTCAACATGCAGGCTGTAACTGACTGTTGACCCTGAGCACCCTGTGAAAGCGGGCTGGTATCAGATACATGAGGGTGCTCTATAAGTACACTTTTACCGTACCCTAACCCTACTGAATCGAGAACAAAATAAAATGGACGGAGCCCTAGTGCAGTGGAAAAAGCATATGTGTCCTGTCCTGGCTGCACGCCCCTCTCCTCAGCAGGTTGACCACAGTAACTGCTGTGGTCTGACCCGCCCAGAACTGAGGGGCGTCTGCTTCGGTCCCAGATACTACTGCTGGATCCTCAGATTTCTCTCTCTCAATTCCTGTCAGTCCCACTCCACCTCCTCTAGATTTTAGCTCGCTCCATTAAAGCCCAAGACAACTCTGCAGTGGTTTCTCTCAATCCATTTCATATTCCCCCAGGTCCCTTCTATTTCTCCATATTGCGCCGACCTCGACTTCGCTACCACTCCCTTTCCCGGCTCCAATCCTCCTCTCGGTGCTAAATCCTCCACAGCTCTACCTGGATCCCCCTGTGAATGCCCCGATCAGATCACAACATAATTCTGTTGCTGGTCAGGCTTCCTATAAGCACAGACAAACCCACAACAATGCAATATCTTCAGTCCTTCACCCACAGAACTCCAGCTTATCAGACTAACAAATTTAAATGTATCCATGCTGGGAAGAAGAGGTTGTCTACACACAGAAAAATAAAGGTGCCGAAAATGTTCTTTGGAGCGATACCATAGAAGAACCATTGCCTGGTTCCACAAAGAACCTTTCAGACCAAGGTTCTTCTGCACTCTTTTGCTTAGACACCTGCATTGTGTTTCTGTGCTATACAAATAAAATTGAATTGTTTTTCTGCCCTTGTATAGCCTCATTTGCAATTGCACAATATATACTATGGAGGGGTTTGGTTATTTTCCACATTTATGCCATCACCCACCATCCAATAACTAAGAATTAAGAACCTTTTAATATCGTGAAGAACCATATATGGGATATTAAAAGGTTCTTGAAAGGTTCTTTGTGGAACCTTTATTTTTCTGTGTGTAGACAGAGGGGGGAGGAAATGAGGGAGGAAGAGAGAGAGGCGTAAGAAGAGAAACAGCAGGGCGTGGAGCTCTGGAGGGAGGATGCATTTACAGTGCGCACCTCAAGTAACAGAGGGCTCTGTCTGAAAAAGGAAACTTCACACGCCCTCCGCTCTTTCACCTCTACTCTACTGCTCTGCTTTTCTTTATCCTCGCCAGCGTCAGGTTTTCCCCTCCGGATTAGTATTCTGCTGTTCTCCCCGCAGCCTCACACATAGCCAGGCTGTGACATCACCCTCCTTTCACAGTGAGGGTCCTCACTGAGGGGCTCCCCAGCTGCAGGGTCTGTCTCTGTCTCTTCTCTCCTCAGCCACAGGGCAAGCATGACTTCAGCCCCTCACAATCTTCATAATCACTATGCGCACACACACACACACACACACACAGACACACACACACACAAGCTATTCTTTAATTGGTCCCTTTGAAACAGCTTAGTGTCTCAGCTTCAAAACAGGCTGTCCCACCAAGCCAAGATGATGTCAGCCGTGGGCTAATTTCAGCATCGCAAAAACGTATCACCTGCAATTACAGTATATTTCCTCAGCGATCCGTGTATCAAAAGGCACAGTATGCAGCATGGCAGGTGTTTTAATTTCCATGTAAAAATCTAGTCTAAATGTAGCGTCTCCCCCGGCTTTAGGGGCTATTGATGCGGGAGTTACGGCTCACCTGATCTGTAGCGGTCATCCCTGGTTCCTCCGCTGCGATGCGGCCTGCGGGAGCGGCGGTCGCGGTGGTCGCGGTAACGGGATGAGCTGGAGGGAGGAGGGGCGTGGCTGGAGGAGGAACTGGGACCGGGAGCCTGCAGGTCATTCTGAGGGGGCTGCTCCACTGTCAAATACACACGTCAGATGTGTGTTAATACAAGAAACGCACACATCATTCATACACCTTTAGTAGAATGCAAGGTTTACATTTTCTTGTGATGAATCTCACTCTTCAATCTTCACTTCATTCTTCAGTTATTGCCCAGGTGGGAACTCCAGCAAGCATCAGTGGGCTTTTCATTTCTCTAACATGTAATAAGACAATGTAGTCCCAGACCATCCACTCCACCCAGCAGAATGTTAAGTGGCCCGTTTTGCTCACTGCTGAGAAACATCTGCTTGATCTGGAAATATTTACAGCCATCAGGAGGCGGCCTGGTTTAAAAGGGAAGGGAGACAGAGGGAGACAGTCTTTCACTAGGCCTGCCCTTACACTCCCACTGCATCAGGTCATACCTACTGATCAGCAGGTTGTCTTCAAAATTCTCAATTGGAAATGGAAAATATTTCTAACATTTCTCTATCAGTTTACACAAGTAGTGTATTTAGAATGCAATGATTTATAGTTATTTCTGTGTTTGAATTCTTAGTGTTTGAAGACTTCAGGAAAATACCATGCAAGAATTACTATGATAAAAAAAGTTACCCATAATGCTTTGTGACAATAATCGAGGGTGATACTAAACCGCAGCAACAGCATGATACTAGAATAATGGATGAAATCTATCATGTGGACATTGTCATGTTCTGCAAATACTGTATGTGCGAGCTACTGAATAAATGTAGCTTGGTAAGCACTAGGGAACAATATTATCTTTTCCATCCAGCAGCCACAGTGTTTGGTGGAGCCACTCTTTCACCAGCCATCTGGTTCTTCAAGTAGAGAAGGACTGAACCAAACAGGGGTTGGTTACCTGCTGGTGGACTAGCCAGCCAAAGCCATAATTTACCAGCATTTGTCCGCAACAGCCACTGGGATGAGGTGACTTTAGTAGTGAGAAGAAACCACTAAGGGGCAGCAGTGAGCGTTATTAGGTCTGAAACAATACCGTATCATTTAGAGTTATAGCCTATTTACTACTACCTATGTCCAGTTTACATTTCCCACAATCATTTTGCAATGCGCTCCATATGTAATTTGATTTTTTAACAGTGGCTTGTTTTTTGGCATTTTTAAAATACAAATTGATGCTGTCAAACCTAGCTGGAAATGAACTGCTGTCCTGGCTAACAAAGATGCCCCAAATATAAAGACATGGATGTGACAATAAAGTTTGTAAGGTGACATGTTTGAGGGATTATTTCCTTCCATTTCTTCCTCAGGTGACTGACAGTAAGCAGAGCGTAACGTAATGCATGCACTGATATGAAAATACTTCATTGCGCACTATAAAATAACAAAACAGAAATTTTTACAAAAACAAATTAAGGCTTCATATTTACTTTGATGGATGATCTAGCTCAGGCAATTTTCAAGTCTGTGGAAGTTGTTTTTAAAAAGAATTAATGTAAGCAAATGGCTTCTTCTGAAGGTAGGAAAATTATCCCTGATATCTATGACTACACTGACTGTGCAGACACCAGGAATAATGTGAAGGAGAGGGGCAACCTAGACGATTGGTACAAAAACACCGGTATTATCCTTCAACCAGCATCTTGGCCATGATCAAATCTTAAAGGCTATGATACTAAATCATTATCATAACAACTAGCATTGATCATGTAAGCCTGGGTATCAGGTTTTCTCTTTTAAGCATGTCGCTAAGTTATGGTATTTTCCTTTGTTCATAAGCAGGGAAGGGAAATGACAGAGAGGTGAGGGACGTGTGATGATGGGTCCTCACCTGGAGTATGGATGATGTAGGGAGCCAGGAGTTTGGTCCTTTTCTTCTCATAGCCCTTCTGTGTAATGTCACCTGTGAGAGGAAACAGCCAGGTTATTTTTGCACACAGACATTATCTTTGTACAAACATTTTGTATACAGACTGAGCACAAAAAGGCCGAATTACCAACACAGTGAAAGAAATTCCAACTTAGATGAAAAACATCAGTTACCTCTCCTAGTCATGAGCATATTGGTTTGGGAGAAAATGTATAAAATAATCAGTCTCTAATGTTTGGGTGGCAGTCTTTGTCCATCTCCCATTACGTGATAGATATTGAAATTGCTTTCCTCTTGATAAAAGGCACGTCAACCCCATTTTCAGAGTGAGACCAGACAAAAAGAACCAATCTACAAAATGACTCAGATGCTCTGGTAAGGACCAAGTGACAAGAATCATTCAACTATTGAACTGCTCATGGTTTGATGTTGATGGAACCAGACACTTCTGGGCCGTTATACACTCTATGATCTACTGTCTGAATGTGGTGTGTCACCACCTGTTCTACGCCACCTGTTCAAACACAAGAAGAGAGAGAGAGGAGGGAGAGAGTGAGGGAGGAGAGGAAGACAGGTAGCAAAGGGTGGCGTAGGAGACGATGGCAATACAGATGGATGCGCACAGGGTTGCAGTAAGCCCCTGAGATGACTGGAGGCATCAAAGGCTTGGTGTGATTCCAGCCTTAAGTAGCAGAGGAAGATGTGAAGGGAAAAACAAAACAGGACTAAATTTGGAAACGTACGGAAGCCCGGGCAGCACGGGATGATTCAGAGGCACCCAGAGAAAACAGAGAGGAAGGGGGGAGCTGGGGACAAGAGAGGTGGAAGAAACGGAGATAAAAGATGAATGACGAGAGGAGAGAAGAGGAAGAGAAGCGCGATAAGGAGAGGCAGTACTGACAGAGGTGGCTAAAGGCGTATCCAGAGGACAGAGGAGGAGGAATCACAGGTCGCAGTAGGCATGTGTGCAAAGTGTGCTTCAGTCAGTCCCTTTAAACCCCCCCCCACCCCCCCACCCCCCGCCATCACCCCATCTGCACCCCCCTCCACCCCGCTGACCCAACACAGCCTGACTGAGCTCTACGCTTGAGAATCTGGCCTTGAAGCATTGCAGCTACACTCTTGCCAACTTCCTCAGCAAGCAATGCTGTCAGATTTACACACAATCCGTCTGGAGAGCGCGCATTCCCCTTACTGGTAACCATGTTGAACACTGATGATTCATATGCCTGCCAACGGCCACCCGGACCCCACTCGTACCTCATCTTCATCATAAAAGAAGTACAAACCTTAAGTTATCATAGGGTGATTTATGGATGGATGTCGGAGCGAGTGAGTCCTGAACATGAAGTAAAAAGGCAATTAGCCGGGTCATTGCTAAATTAAGAGGCAAATGTTAGGACCACAAAACTGACCAATCGGATGCTTTTACAACATGTGTGTGTAAAAATAACTGGCCTCTGCCTGTGGGATAACCATGGGTTGTTTCCACTGTCTGACAGGTGATCCTATTATGTGAACAGTAGTGACTCTTCTGCGGTTGTATCATATCCCAGAGCTCTCAGCGTAATCCCTGATTACAAATTAGGCTGCTGAGACGCACAGGCAGGGAAAGATGAGGCTGAGTGTCACTGATGTAGCCTCTTTCCCAGTTACACCACAGAGGACAATAGAGATTAGACCAGGATTTCCCCAGCACACTGACACAGGTGATCAAGTATTGTGCGCACGACTACAACACCTGCACACACACACACACACACACACACACACACACACACACACACACACACACACACACACACATACAGTACAGCTTACACACACAGGCCCACCTCCTGCATTCATATACTGATTGAGTGTCTTAGCTTAAATGATAGCTCACCTAGATACACATCTGTACATCTATCATAAGTCTTCTCTTTAACAGAACAAAACAGCAATGTTGCTGCTGCAAGTCACACAACTACACAACTCTAGCGCATGCAGCAGATCCTGACAACAGTGAGAGTGCTCATGTTAGGAGGAGATAGCCTGAGAGCCCACTCCAGCACAATATCCACTCAGGCACTGGGCCGCTCTTTTTCATGAGGAAAAATGGAAGAAAAGCAAACACTTCCATAAGTAATGCATGAACGGTACAGTTGGCCTAGCTCACTCACATGATTTATTTTTAGCTCATGTGAACAGGCAGTTTCACTGCAGAAAGACAGAGAGAGAGAGGGAGAGAGAGAGAGAGAGAGAGAGAGAGGGAGTTTGAGGTGGGGGAGGGGCCAGCGTGGCATTAGATGAATCTCAAAGTAATTACTCTTCCATCTGGGTGATTTTGCATTTATCTGTTTATCTATGTTTGGATCGACAGAGCCAGACTGCAGCAGCGGATGCTAAAGAGTTAAGCCCCTCTCTCTGGTTGGGGCGGTGCATCCCATCAGGGAAACAGGTGAACACAGAAACACTGCAAGAGAAGATGTAAGAAAAGTGGCTGCCTGGTATGAGAAATAAATGTGAGAAGCGGCTACAGAATAATATCAAATTCCATCGCCCTGACTTATTCCAGCTCTAAGACACAAAATCTGTCCTTGTGTGTTTACAACTTGCACTCATGTAAACAGTCAAAAGGATGTGCTTTAAAGGCAAACCACAACTCTCCAGATGTGAGGGGGGGGGGGGGGGGGGGCTCACTAGCTAACCCACTTTCTCACAGCGGCCCAACCATGTTAACTAGCAGTGGAGAGTCAGGGCCACGGATCAGTGATCAATCCCAGTGACTGACGAGTGCATCAGGCCTCCAAGCAGCAGCCAGCCAAAGCTATCCTGGTTTGTCTTGGTGGTGGTGAGGACTTCTGCCTTCAGCTTGGGGCATATGGGTTTCTTTTTTACCATCTAGAGGGAGAAACATCAAAGCCTTGCCTTCTCTTTACCCTGTACACCCCCTCTTCACTCCCCCTCCCAACCCCGCACACTCTCACACTTGCTAGCCTAGGATTATTTGAATTGCAGCGAGACTGCTCTCTCTTTCTACCCCACAGGCGCTCAGTCTGAATAGTAATTAGCTACCGACCTCTATTCGCTTTCCCTGCTTTTCTCTCCCCCATCACATCTCACTCAGTTGCTTTCTCAGGAAAACAATTTTAAACACATGTAAACACCTGCTCACAGATAATGATACACGCGCATCTTAAAATATAGAGTGGGAGGGGGTTCGTTAGAGAGAGTGAGGGGATTCCCAGTCATGCTGTCTCACAGAAAACAATTTCACAGGTTTTCAAAGGTGTGGAGATAAGAAAAGCACCTTAAGCTCCAAAATAGATGTTCTAAATGTAATATATCATGTAAATTAAGACAAATGTAACATGGTGAGACAGTGGATATGAATCTAGGCTTGAGTTATGGCAGCATAACTGTGGGCTTACCCTAGCAAAAGACTGAAGTATTAAGGTCCAGAATAAAGGACGACATATGGTCCTCCCCTGCTCTGCTCTGCGCCATCTCCACTCTTCATGAGTGTGTGTGTATGTGTGTGTGTGTGTGTGCATGTGTTGATACGCGTTCAAGTGCATGTGTGTGTGTGGGAGTGGGGGTTGTTCATTTGCCAAACCAACTGTCCTAAGGCCTAAAGAACCAGCACATTTTTATCTGTGTAACAAATATCCCACTGAAGCCTCCCAGTGGGCTTCCCTTACCAGCAGCCAAGCAGCTCACCCGGCCAAAAGATAACCCACTCCCTGCATCCACACACACACACACACACACACACGCACACACACAAACACACACAGACCTAACCACAGTTACAGAGGAACACGCATCCCGCAAAAATTAACAGCATGACATTATTTATTGTCCAACTTAGGCTACATAACGCTGTCTCCGTTAGCTAACTACAGTACAAAACATCTATCTCTCTTTCTCTGTCACACACACACACACACACACACACACACACGTTTCCTGCCTGGGAGGATGATGTCATGTTCTCCGGTACTCAATCTTGTGTCCTTTGACAGGGTTTTCCTGCAGATCTGGCAGACCAGCTCCAGTCCCAGCACTCCTGTCTCTGCAATGACTTTCTTCTTCTTTGTTTTTTGGAATATCAGAGCACTTCAACTGCCATATGACAGACTGTGTAATTAGGCATTTGTTTCTTTGCATATCGCTCTGAGACGCACATATTTACAGTACAGTTTCATTGCATAGCACAGTCTATGTGACCATCAGGCCACCCTGCTACACCACAAATAAGAGGGTGCCACCGAGAGCTGAACACAGATCGCTGGATTCAGAGTCCACAATGCAAACCACGACACCGCATGCTGACTCACCCACTTCCTCAGTCTGTCAGGGACATATACAGCATTTCTGACGGAATAACAGACAACTGATTTGAAAACAAAATTTAGACAGAAACAACAGAAATGTGGCGTGTTGCTCAAACTTAGGTTAAAATTTGTCAAATATTCATCATTTCGAGTAGTTTAACATCTTAAGTTTAGCCACTTCTCTGACATGAAGAGAGAAATATTGTATTTCATCATGGCAACGTGTCGAGGGAGGAGAGCTATCTCCGTGGAATGTCGCGTTTGTGTGTGTGTGTGCGCGTGTGTATACATGCTTGCTGTGTGTGAACGACACAAAATGTAGGTGATAGTATGAAGCTGCCAAACGGTCAGGGTGCGTCACAAGAGTGTGTCAAAAGGTATATGCAGTTAGGCTAGGTGTGTGACAATGTGCTTTCAGCTTATTGCTTTTATCAAATGGCAGTGACACATCACTGTATTAAAGAAGAAAACAAAAAATGTAAAATTTATCTTTGATTTGATTCTTCCATCGAGCAAAACCCTAGTTCTTGAAGAGTAAAGTATTTCTTCATCTGACAGTGGCCCTTTAGATAAAGCCTAATGCTGCCTCTACTCTTTCCTATGGGTGAAATGTTTTGGCTTTCGTTTAGATTCAGCAAAAACAAGTTTAAGCACTCAGCCACATAAAATCAGTCCTTACAATTATTAAAGATAAGCTTAGATAAGATAAGAAGTTCAAAGTGTTGTATGCTTACTGCAAGCATAGATGCAGTATAGTATATTGACTAAGACAATACAGCTGGTGTTACAGGCACTGGTGAGTGAAAAAAGTCCTTAACAATACCTACAACCTGGAATCTGGGGGGAAAAAAATGGGAAAAGATAAAAAAAAAGAGCTATGGAAAAATGTACATGGTTTTCATAGAGCCCTTTCTCACTCTTTCCTTCCTTCCTGCAGGTCCCAGGTGGTTCTCTCTCTGGAAGAGCAAGCAGGGTGTGTCCAACTCAGGTAACAGAGTGACTCATGTTTCACTCCACACACTCATGCCACGCACTTCATAGGTGGGGAACGGGAGTGACAACAATAAGAACAGGGGCTGCGAGAAATGCGTTCATGCATGTGTTGAGTTAGACTGAAACTGCAGAAAAGAAACCTTGACTCAGCCAGTGGCTCCCCCCCTCTCTCTCTCTGCAGAGGGAGAGGACAAAGCAGTTGTGGCGGGACACACCTGTCCCACCACAACACTGCACTTCTCTGACCTCAACACTGCTTCACAAAGCTTTGCTGTTCCATGCATATACCACCAGGAGCATGGAGGAGAAGATCACAATGCCACTGAACTTTGTACAGATGCCAGTTTGTTTTGGTATGTGAGACTTTGAGAGTGTGTGTGTGTGTGTGTGTGTGATGATGATGTAAACCAAATGCCATGGCTGTCTCAATCACAAGATCTCACGGGACATTCTGTTGAGGAACTTGTAATGGCTTCCCCCCCGCTACCATCAACAAAATACCAAACAATAGCTCTAGTTGTGGGGGGATGGTGTCACATTCTGTACAGTACAGTTCAAGACACTACTGAAGGCAATCTGGTGAGCAGATGTCCTATTAAGACTTAACTTTATGTTGGTGTTGTCTCTATTTTAGCAGTTCACTGTCAGTTGACTATGGCTCTTCTCAGTTAAAACAAGCCACGGACGAGATTGTTGTACAGGTCTGGAGCATAAAGTGACAATCCATTGGGAAGTTGTTTGTTTTTTTTTCCAGGGTTAGGGTTAGGGTCCATCTACTCTTGTCTTAGCTATTTCCACGGCACTAAGGAAGTGGAACGTGTACCATTTCCAACTGATTTTGTTAGCCAGTGGTACCATAAGAGTGAGATTTGTGCCTGGGGACTTCACCAGAGACAAACTTGTAGATGAGCTCTTCTGTTACAATCTCATGTTTCCTCCATAATAGCTTTAACGGCTTAGCAGACCATTCGATTGTGTTACTGTACTTTTGGCTACAGCATATGGGCCTTCTAATCCTCACAGGGTTTATAGAAAATTCACAAAGTAAAAGTGTGTGTGTGTTGTGGGGTGGGGGGTGGCTACCAAACGGGCTGTGTCCATAGCAACCCTGCCCATGTGGTGCCCCATGAGGGAATGGGAGTACTGGGCCTGGGCCTGGCTGTCTTGAGTGGTAGTGGAAGATGTAAAGACTCCTTAAACACAACCATGGTGATAATACAGGCCATCACCATTCAATGAGGGTGCCAGGTATGGAGGCTGGTTACACATAGAGTGCATCAGGAGGGAATAAATAAATGAATAGTTTGATAAAATACTATTTAAAATACATACAAGCTGTTTTGTATCTCTAAATCTGCACAACCACTACACTACAAGTGAAAGCTAGGCCAGACAGTCGTTTGACATAAAGACAAAGGACAGACTAACTGTTATGTCTCGTACTTGTCAAACTTAATTTTTCAATGTGATGGATTTTGAATATGCTGTACTGTCTGTCATGAAATGTATTTTGTATTTGTTATGTCTGTTGTGGCTTTTATGCTGCACTGTTTATGTTAATACGGTAGTGTGATGTCGTCAGGTAAAGATAATAAAGAAATAAAGAAAACTAGAAGTAAGTTGACACTCAGGGACAGTATGGGGTCTTTGGTGTGGAGAGTCTAAAGCATGTGGAGATGCACACACTCCGACTGCAGCAACTTCCACTCGGCGCTTCTCAATAATTCAGGGAACAGCACAGTGACCTGACCACTACATACTACTCTCTCTCACTCACTGCCATTTAATTGAGGGGTGTTAGCTTTGGGAGAATCAGCGTACACGAGGACTGTACGATGAAATCCTAACGATTTGATTATCACACGGTAGTAAAGACCAAATAGATCATAGGAACTTGAGTCTGATTATCGCGAAGGCTTTAGTGAAACGGCGAGGCACGACAGTAACTCTAGAAGAGGCAGGGAATCCATCTGGAGTTCACTGTAGACTCGTATGTGGGATGGGTACAGCTACCAAGTTGACAGTATGTACGTCTGTGTGTGTCTGCGTGTGGGTGTGCGCTCACAGTCACAAATAAATTATTCACTCTCTTTTCTACACAAAGCTTCATGGCATTCTAGGTAGCGGGTGCGGCATTTGTGTGTGTGTGTGTGTGTGTGTGTGTGTGGGGCGCGCGCACTGGAATTAGGCACATAAGGTGTTATATAATACTCATGATTCATTTCCCCCCCAAAAAATGAACCCTGCTGTTGTGTTTTCTCTGTGGCATGGGTGGCAGAGCGGTCCCTCTTTCACGGTGTAAAACCAAGTCTGTGGCCCGGAGCGCTGGCTGCAGATCAGAGGACAGCTCCTCTGCTACAGTTAATGAGCTTTTAAATAGATAGGCTAAAGCAGCTTCCTTCCTGCCCCTGTCAATGCTGCATGTACACACACACACAAACACACACACACACACACACACAATGGCACATCAACACGCCATCTGACATGTACACATACATGCACCCACACACACGCTCCGTCAGTTCCAGCTGGCCTTTACCAACCCATCAGCCGTAACGACGCATCTTACTTATCTTGATGGAGAGGTAAAGATTAGACAGAAATAGTTAAGGAGTAGGAAAAATGATGGACAGATAGAGAGAGAGGGAGAGAGAGACAGAGAGAGAGAGACAGAGAGAGATCCCCAGCAGCAGTACTGGCCCAGTGTGACTCAAAGGCTAAATGAGCCAGGCGTGTTGCCCCCTGATGCTCTGTGACCTAGATTGGGAGACGCAGGCACGGCCATAATCTCTCGTTTCCCTCTCTCGCTCTCTCTCTCTCTCTCTCCTCTGTATGGCATGGAACAGGCTGCCGAGATGAAAACCTGCCTCTCCTCCACAGCAACACAGACAGACAGCAGGGTGGACACTAGTCACTGGGAACTCCACACATCCACTCGCTGCTTATTAGTCCGTTACAGCACTTGTTCACCATGGCATACTGTTTTTTTTTTTTACTCCATCACGCACACAGGCTGTGGAGGAGCGGGGAGTAGGAAACAGCGATCTAATAAAAAGGATAGAGGACAATAATGCAAGTAACTGTAAAATCTATGTGGAAAAATGGCTGACTTTACATTCAACTTTTGTTTTTTTCTGTATTTATGCTTTATTGAACATATAAAATGGCTGCTTTTTATTTACATTCAACTTTTTTTTTGTATTGTATGCTTTCTTGGACATAACATGCGCATAACAAGCGCACACACATGTATATAGACATACACGTATATAGTCTATGTAGTGGGATGTGACAGGAACGATGGGGGAGAAGGGATGACATGCATCATAGGTTGTGAGTTGCACTGACAACACTGTAAGTACATGCTACGCTCCAGAGTTAAAGCACTCCATTACTCCACAGAGTAAGAAGCGCCTCCTGTGTGAACAGTATCTGGACAAAGCAAATCTTCTCGGGTCATCTTCACTCTCAGTTTCTCTGTCTGTCTCTCTCTCACACACAAACACACACAAACACACATGCGCTGCAGACACTTTGATACCCACACACACTCCCAAGTTGAGCAGCTTAAAACAGTCCTGGTACAGTGCTCTAAATTCCAGTCCAGCTCAATCACCATGCCTTTGATCCCCTCAATGGCTTTCATTGTGTCCTTACAGGCACTGAGGTTAACGCGGGTGGAGTTTCTCTCTCTCTCTCACACACACACACACACACACACTCACACACACAGACAGACCCACACACTGCATCCCACAACTACCGCTGTGAAAAAAAAAAATGCTGATGCATATTTTCCTCTATTTGTTGCTATGGGAGTCCCGTCTTTGGGGACCACAATGGGGTGATTGTTGCTATGTAAAGGATATGCATGAGAAGCATTAAGACTCATAGGGCAGCCAGCTGCTGCTTGCCTTGTCCTGACAGCGCTGTGCAGTCTGAGCGCCGTTGAGCATAAGGCTAATGCACTTCATCCCACTGGAAGACGCGGACAAAAGGACCTGGCATCTGTACAGCACTGGCCTTTTGATTAGCAAAAGAGGTTTCTCTGATATTAAGTTACAAAAGCTGAGAGAGCAGTCCTCCTCCGAGCCCGAGTCCGTTCCTCTCCAGCAGAGGGACGGCCACTCTGGGGGAGTCATGTTACCATTCACTACACTTAAGCCTTAAATGACTGAAGCCCTTACCAATGACTCTGACTGTGCTCAAGAGATTTCTGACCGTCCTGTCTACAGAAGAGCCATGGCTGCTCCAGTCTGACCAGTAATGCAGCCCGCCGTTTCCATGCCATTGTACGATAGATACATCAATGGCTGTAAATGGTCAGTAAGCATGATTAGTGGATTTACACTGTATTTCACAATGATGGAAAAGTCCTTATATTGAGCACAGATTACCTATAATAAAGCCTGCCAAAGTAAGAGTCTAGCCATGTTCATACCACAGTGTAATCACAATTTTTTGACTAACTTCAAGACTGATGTGTAACGATTCAGACATGGAGGATTTATCAAATGCTTAATTTCTCAATCACTACACTTTACTTACATCCCTAACAAAAAAGGTACAGCACCTTGTAACTTTGTTAAAGTGCTATTTAAATATGATGATGACTATGATGATTATTGATATTATTAATTTACTATTACCATATTCCATTCCATATGCACACTAGATTACCCTGAGAACCAGACAGCCTATGTGATTTCTCTTCATGAACTCCCTCTCAGTGAGTGTGGACCATCACCCCTCCACCCTCATTATCACACTGTTAATTGGTGTCTATTATTAACCAGGACACACACGCATCTCCAGTTCAGGTCAAAGCATGTCACAATCCAGTCAGGCTGATAACATGTCAGCAAAGACCTGACCTATATTGTAGAACTGAACTGCTCACCTGAAACAATTGGAATGCTATTAAGAAAGTAGTATCGCCACTATATATATAATAACAGGCCTTTATATCTGCAGTTTTGCCTTAATTACATTGTTCTGCAAGAGACTAAGTGTATCTATTGTCTAGATGTAACAAGTGACAGGGTGGTTGTTAAAAAAAACCTTCAAAGAGATCTAGCTTGTATGAAAAAAAGGATTGCCAGCTAGAGTCTGATGTTTTCTCTGTTCAAATCTTCAAACACATGTCCTGTGAGATCTGTCTTTTCATAAATGAAAGAAAAGAAAAACCGTCTTGACATTTGATTCTGTTTCTGTTCTCTAACAAAGAAGTACAACAGGCAAACTGTTTCCACCTGTTTTCTCTGATGATTAAAAGTTTCACCTTGCTGCACATGTCCTGTCTTTCTTTCTGGGCAGGATAGCTTGCTTCAGGTGTAAGGGGGGTGGGTGGGGGGGTCAAGAGGGACTCAACCACAGGCATCATTAGTACCCATACATCCTCTGCTTCCCTTCCCATGTGAAACATAACATTACTCATCCACCCCCGGGCACCTGAGAACTGCACAGCACCAATCAAGCTGCACTGTGATTCACTGTGCAAGGAGGAGACTTGCATAACAGCAGCACACAGACTCCCTTTTCCATAGTCTGATTTTGCAAAAACAAAGCGTGTCCTACTGCAAATTTCGGGGCACTGACTCTGAAGCAGCACAGTTCAGTGTCGGAGGGGAGACAGCATCATTTGTCTCCACTCATCTCTGGAGCAATAGACACAAAGCCCCCCCGTGATGAGGAACTTGACCCATTTTCCTCGACAGGAGTAAAGGCTATATATGCGCGGACAGCTGTGATGACAAGCCATTTGACATGTAGGCAGCCAGATATCTCTAGCTCGAAACACGCTACGGGGAAAGAAAAAAAAAAAAAGACTAAAACATGTCACAACACTGAGAAAAAAACACTGAGACTTTTGCCCGCGGCATCTGTCGCTACCTATAAAATAGATATATTTATTTTTTACCAAAAAAGCAGCAGAAAGGGTGAAGTTAATGAAAATGACAGCTATAAAGGAGGTCAGTGTGTTTTCATCATTTGGACTAGTCTATAGAGTCGTGCCCGGACACACTGCAGCAGGTCCGTCTCATCCAGCTGACACGGGACGGCTGTTTGTTGACGTTTTTATGGTCCGTGTGGTCACGATATGCGACTCTTCGCTCAACTGAAAGAGTGCAGTCGCATTTATTAACGCCGCCAGCTCGGACTATTATTGTGCTGTATGAAAACCTTACCTTCGGATAGCTCCAGATCCAACTCCGCCAGTTGGTCCCTGACCTCTTTAGGCAAAGCCGACATATCAACGCCGCGGTCGGCCATCGTTGGACGCACGGCAGCCTGCAGAATATTTATTATACCGGACGACGGCGGTGACAGGATTTAAAGTCCAGCATGAAGCTAGAAATCAAGATGTGGTGTGTAGTCCATCTCTGCGACTCCCCGACACCGCCATAACTGTGGGAGATGGAACAACTCACCAGAGGAATTTGTCACATGACCAGGTCTGATGTTAATTGTTGTGACTGGCTCGTGGGATGAGGACCTCCTGCTCCCTCTGCCGTTGCTCTACAGCAGTGCGTCTGCACAACACAAACCCCTCAGGATGCACTCAACTGCCACCCTGTGCTACAAGTGGAAGCCCATGCTGATTAACCTTTTTTCCATTAACTTATTTTATTTTTTTGCCCGAGACAATTTATTCATTAGTTGAGACTATACACAAGTTAATTTTTACCCATCTTGAGGCCTCAATATTTGAGAAACTTCCTCCATTTAGGTATCTTCTATAGAGACAATTTTTCATGTGGAACTTAACCTCTGTTGAATACATAAAAGACATCTACTCTTTAACAAAATAAGGGGACATACTATCACATGATGAAAAAAAAAAAAAAAAAAAAAAGCCTAGCATGCCTACAGAGAAAAATAAACATTTTAAAACAGTGACATGTTATAAAAAAACACAACTTGACAAGGAAAAAATAAACATGATAGTCTTGAAAGCACAATGTGGTATAAAATAACAATCTGCATTTCAGAACTCAAATTTCAAAAGAAGCACCTTACACATGTAATAGGTATACTTCATGACACAAGACAGCTTTTCAAATGTTGGAAAGCACCCAAGACCTGGACATCCATAATTCTCTATAGATGTGCTCTAACCACCAATTTCATTCAAGAATATTCATCTTCACATTTTCTCTGGTCATCCAATATCTTTAGTTTTCAACTGAAATAGACCAAACCTCTCTCAGTGGCTGGGCTACACACGTCAGCTAAATGCAAGAGCATTGATATTCAATAGAAAAATATATTGCACTACTCTTTCCTCAACTGAAATGCCTGGGTAAATGATTTAAAAATCTATTACGTTTGATTATCATATAAAGGGTATCTAAAGCTAACCATTTCAAGTGTGTTACATTAGGACTGAGGATGGAATCCTTACATAACAAGGACAATTTTTGCATCAATCATTTGATGTTATAAAAACAGAAGAAAAGCAGATCAATAAAACCAGCAATAATATGACCAGACACGAACAAACAGTGGTATTCTTCAGCCTCCACTAATCCATGCAGTCAATAGGGTTTCATACATATAGTCTAGATGTACTGAGATCCCTTCCAAATGGGTTAAAACACATGGTAAAAAATAAAGGCCTAAGTTAGGCGCACTCTATAACAAAGGGGAAACAATGCGTACTGTCCCAAGACAAACGTATTAAACGTGTATTAGGGTGACTAAATCAACGTGTATATTGAGAAGTAACTTAAAAAAGGGAAATTTAGACAGTAGAGTGAAGAATAGTTTGCGAAGTAGCCAAAAAGGAACATTAGAGATAATTTCCAGGCTGCCTATTTCTGCAGTCAAGTTGCCCAATCCCAGTGTATCAGCCATTAAAACCTTTTCATACAGGCGGTAGATACAAGATACATTACTGCAAAATAGCCAGTCTTGAAAGTACCCAATCACACCGCAACCCAATGTGTGTGCCAGAGTTGGGCTGAAGCTGCATTTGAAGCACAAGTGAAATGAAAATAACTGTGTTCTGATGTAAGGATTTTTGATTCATACTTTTTCCCCCCAAATTCAAAAAACTTTTCCAACTGCTGTAACTGAAAAGGAATGACCCCAAACCCTGCAAGAGTTTCAGATGTGTTATTCATATGTACATACACAGAGTGACCAAGCTTCTCTGAACAGGGAGCTGTCAAAGGGTTGAGGGTTGATGGAGGCATTACGCCGTGTGTTCAGTGATTATCATTGGCTGCGAGGGGAGGAGGGCATCTTCGTCTGGGGTGGGGTGGGCAGGGGGGATGGGGGTCAATGTCAACAATGGGTAGGTCCCTCTCTCAAACACCTTGCACTAGTCCGGCCTCCAAAAAGCCATTCAAGTTCATACTGGCTACCTGCGCCAGCGCATCATCTGGGGGCCGGCTGTGACTGCGTAGCCATGACGACCCCTCCTGGCTGGCCCGCTCCCATTCCAGCCAAGACTGACATGGCCACAGCCTCTGCGGCACGGACACTCAGGCCATTGATGGTGGCCCCTGGGCTGGAGGCAGGGGCAGGGGGCGAAGGCCCGTGCTGGATGACTGCCGCTGGGGAGCCAATGGGCTCAGCGGAGGGCTCCCTGCTGGTTTCCTCTCCTCCTGCAGCTACAGACAGAGAGAGAAATATTCACCCTTAGAGAGGTGAGCGAGTAAAAAAAAAACATTAGATGGATGAGATGGAAGCTGGATCTTGAAAACAAACAAACAAAAAAACAAACAATTGAATTAAGTGATGAAATGCAAAAGAGACTTGTGAAGCTTGTTGGTCAGTCCATGATCTTTAATGGTTACCTAAGAAGGCAGCCTTCTTCTGCATGACAGTGACGGGGCAGTCTTTGTGGGCCAGGAGGAGCTGCTTCAGTTGGGTCACCTCATTCCTCAACAGGGTTACTTCATTCTGATGGTAATACAAAGCATACAATACACACGTCATTCCAACTGTGGCCGCGTTTAACTGGCTAACACACTCTAGAGCATCAGTGTATGGGAGACTCACGGTCAGGGAGACATTCATGTTGGCAAGGTCATCTGCCTTCTTCTCCAGGGAGCACACCCAGACCTTTCGTTTCTGCCTGCAGCGGGAGGCGGCCGCCCGATTTCTTTCCAGAAAACGCTGTCTCCGCTCGTCAGGGTCCATCTCCGAAGCTCGCCGCCGCCGGCCCCCTGTTGGCTGAGCAGGGGACACCTGGGGAATGAGAGGGAAAAAATTCTATATCGGTATGCGTATAGCAATACAGGAGAAGAATTGCCTGTGTCTGAACAGTTTCACAGTTGCATGCATATCCTGAGGTTAGGACCGATGTATGTTAAATAACAGAAACATCTTCCCAAAAAGAGGAAGAGCAACTCACTCTCCTTCAGTATTATATTTTTTCCCCACAGGCAGTAATGTTACACAGTCTGGCAGAGAAAGGTCTGAGTAAGTGCTGTAGCGGTATACGCCATTTTCAGAAACGCCCTTCCTCTCTTATGTGGAATGGGCAACCTTAATGGTGGGGGAGAAAAATCGAATGTGATCACTCTGTGGGGGCTGGAAGGTGTGTGTATGAACATGCACTATTCACATATGACACCCACATATATCACCTTTAATAGTGTAATACGCATGTAATAAACAAACTACCTAATGAGGGGTAAGTATACATAAGTTTAGAACAGAAGAAAATCCAAAGGCATCAGTCTTTCACATTTTCTGCATTACAGTGTCAAATTGATGAGCATCCATGACTAAAACATTGAATATACCACTCAACTATTATTCATTTTAAAAAATAAAGTGTTCAGAATATTTGCAGTATATTAGTTAACTTTGGCGGCGTCTACTGATTAGGCTGATAAAGAGTCCAAAAGTAAAGTGCTGTAAATTGATGTGGCAAATTATACAATAATCATTAAGACATTCTAAAGAGCTTGGTTAATTTTCAGAAAATCTGTAGGAGTATGGTAACATGAGTTGTGATGGCAATATATGCAGCAAACAGTGAATATTAAATCAAGAGAAATTGCCAACATAGATTTAAAGAGTCCAAAGCACCTCATGAAACTGTGACTACATGGTCCTGTCCTACCTGCGGTGGTGGCTGGATGTAAGAGTGTGTGGGCTGGACCCCGCCTGCCAGTCTCCATCTCTGCCTTCTCTTCTCTACACTCTCCCAACATGTAGGATCCATGTCATTGTATACAATCATGTTTGTATTATGAGATTTAACCATTTCAAAGGTTTCCAGGACACTATGGACATTTCCCCTGTACAGTTTCTGTCTGATCTTAGTTATCTGGATCTATGAGTGTTACCTGTGGTTGGGCAGGTGAGGGTGCGTCAGAGTTATGAGTGGGTTGCTGGCTCTGTTCGTGTCTCTGGGGCACAGCGGGGATAGACCCTGCCCCCCCTCCTGCCCCATTCTGAGCTCCTGGGCCCTGCTGAGTTAGCGCAGCTTTCAGCCGCTACAAGAACACACAGGCAACACTCATGTCAAGGTAGGTCATTTACTGTTATGCTCACAAGACTTTGTCTTGGAGAGTAACGTTTCTCAGACAGTCAAAGAGAGCCGTTAAAAATGGGGTGTCTGCAGGTTTCATCAAGTGTAATACAAGACATTTTGAGACCTTTTCGGTGCTTGTTAGAATGAAATATTAGAATAGTTTCACAAGTGAAATAAATGTGAAAATAAAACCAACAGTAAACCTATCACAATTTAGATGTGCATGACTGGGCCAATGTTTCACTGGAAAAACAGCACACCAAGAAACTAAAAGTGAATTAGACTTAAAATGTTCCATTTTACTCTGTTCAATACCTTCTAAGGCCCTGAGTTTATATAATACAATTTAAGACATTTTGAGACGTTTTCAGGACCTGCAGTCACCCTGTAAAAGGATGCCAGTGAGACTGTGGTCCTCTTACCATCTTGGTCTCAGAGTGCAAACTATACCCAGACGGGGAGGAGGACCCACTGCTGGCCCCACCAACTGGAGGGCCTGGAATCCCAGGGATGTTGGGCACTGTGTTCATCGGCCTTGCAAGCTACACATTGCAGATAGGCATACAGAGAAAAAACATACAATTAAGTATAAAGAATCTTTAAAAGTAAGTAATTAACAGGTATTTTTACAAGTTTTTAAAACCACTACTTACAGATATGACTGAGGGCATCTGCACGGGGCTGGGGAGGAGAGGGACTGTCTGTCCATTTGGAAGGTGCATTACCAGCGGGTACGCGCATGTCGGAGAGCTGTTGACAAGATGAGGTCTTGTAAATGGCTGCTCCTCCATTCTCTACCCATGGACAAAATACAGACTGAAGCCAATGAACATACAGAAATGCAAATAACTGCAGGTGCACAGCGCACAATTTACCCCAGTTGTCTGTTTGAGGGTGGCGCTTGTGTGATGACAGATGTTGGAGAGGGCAGAGTTGGGTGCAGGGGGTCATAGCCAAGGTGAAGTGGCAGAGAACCCGGACGCACAATGGTTGGTGTGGGGGCAGAGCTTGGCACAGGCTTTGGGGGAATCTCCTGTTGACAAATCAAATGACAAATTTATTTTCCTGTTGACAAATTTATTTTGTCCGCCTCAAATGAAAAATAATCATCAGTGCCCAGCAGTTCCTTTTGTCTTGTGCAAATCATGTTACGAATATATCTTGATGAAAAGTCAATCTGTGTATTTGACCACATGAACGCCCGGTCCATGCCCATTTCTACATTGGCCTCTCACCCTTGGCTCTTTGCTGCTGTCTGACATGCTGGAGGTGGAGTCTGGACTTTCTGGAGGAGAGGAATCAACTTCCAAAGGTCCCTCATCCTCATCCTTGACTTCAGACGGTGTCTGTAAAGGTACAGCCTTAGGGGCACAAAATAGAGAGGAGAGAATATTAATCTAGCAATGACCAGGAGTCCTTGTTTGTCATCTAATATATCAAACTGTCTAATGTTGATAACATTTTGCATCTGCATCTGTCTGATAATCCAAGGAAACCATTTGTGTGACATTAATTAAAAGTGCAAATTAATCTTTATTTTCACCGAGTGTTTGGTCCTCTGGTCATCTTCGTGTGCTTTGCGGAACTCCTGCTCAAAGGAGCTGGCCAGCTCACTGAACAGCCCAACCTCCTCACAGTTCTTCAGGAAACGTGTGGGTGTAGGGGTCTGGTCTGACAGAAGCAGACATTACTTTAGCTAAGAGGGTTATGGGACAGAAATATCTCATTTCCAAGATGCATGATGAACAGTTACAGTAAAATTTTAATACAGAGCTGTGAGAGCTTTATTGCTCTTCAGCCCAATCAACAGCTTGATTTAAAAAAACAAAAACAAATTTGAGTACACGGTAATGGCATTAACCTGCGATGATAACAGAGTCTGTTCTGGCAGGACCAAATTTCAGGGTCATTTCATGCTTGTGTTTGTGGACTGATAGATGGTCTTCATTGGTAAATCTCTGCAAAAAAATTAACACAATATGATACAGAAGGCATAGCGTTCCATCAAACTTGGTAATATTCAAGATCAATGAATGCAGATACATGAATACTTTACTATAGACCTGTGTCCACCAATTACCACTTTCTAGCTGCTACCACTCAACAGAACCTTGGGGTAGCAGTAGTGGGTTTTGTGGATTGACCATTTTCCAAATTCAGCCCTTGTGAGCTTAATGATAAACACCTGCTCAGCTCTCTGTGCTGTCAACAGCTTGTGTTTGGCCATTGTACTTCTGTGATATCTGTGCAATAGCCAAACGGTATTATCATTCGTAACCGCTCATTTGAATTTGACTTTAGGCCTGCGCATAGTATGGTAGAGGCTAGGATGTATTTTAGAATCCTTGGCTGTATGATAAGTGATGAGATGTGAAATGAGAGAGTAAGAAAATAAATTAGTTATACAGATATGCATATAAATTCATGAGTTGAGAGACCATACCTGCCCACATCCAGGGGCAGTACATACAAAAGGTCGATCATCCCCCATCTCAGACAAATATCCTGCAAAATAAAGCAAAAAGCAGAGCAACTTGTTCATCAGCCTTTTTCATAATGGCATAAGGAAGCGTTCAAAAAGAAATGGCTGATGTTGACGTTATCAACACACAATCTAGGCTTCTGTAATACGTAGAAAAAGGTTGACAGGGCCACTAGATATGTTTTGCTGTTAGTGATTTAGACGTTAGATTATTGACGAAGACTGCCCAACACCAATTGGCTAACCAGACAACTCAAGACAAATCACTGCGTATAAGGTCAGATAGCTAGCTTATGTGTGTAACAGCAGCATCAGCCTACATAACATGAAGGTTGTGCACCTGTTGGGAACACCAGCCTGTATTCATGTCATCAACTGAATGTGCTCATCTGTTACACAGTCCCTGGAAACGAATATGCTATTGACAAGTGGTTAGCTGGCAAACAGGCCGCAGCACAGGAGTGTCGGTACAGCTTTACGTTAGGTTGGGACTCTGTCGGGGATCATCAGGGACTCAACAGTAGCGAGAGGGCGACAGAGCCAAGTCAGCTAGCAAGCAATCTACTGTTAGCTATCACCAAGTTATTACACAATAAGTTAGCTAGCTAGCTATGAGCGTTGATTAAGTCCCTTGGCTATGTAGCTAGCTAGGTGGCTTGGGTTACCGACTGTGGATAATTTAAATGCCATTTCTGTGGTTAGCTTTGATTTGGTCACATCAGAGATGGGCCTCAAGCTAATGTTATCTAACGCGAGCTAACGTTAGTGCTAGCAACGCTAAAATCATATTTCAAATTCTGACAACCAGGTTATCATTACAAACGTGGCTCCTAAAATCTCGAGAACTAATATTACGGATAACAGAAGGCCAAATACGCCTTGTAAGGCGAAAAGATTCACTGGGGCTGACCAGCAATCACAACACAGCTAGCCACCCGAAGCTGAGTTAGCTAGCTAGCTATGCCTTTGGGTTCACACTAACAGGTCCGCCAAGTTAGTTAGCAAGCTAACGCGAAAGAAAGCTGTGTTCATATAAACCAGGTCACGGTAGTATCATAACATGGCATGCTCTAGGTCCTCTGATAAAATGTATTTCGACAGATAGCTTCTACATTGGAAGTTAAATGGTCCGAAATGTTAACAAACTCACCCAACGTTTAACCAGCCACTTCTCTCCCCTTCTCCCTACTCCGGACGGTGGTGCTGCCTGTTTGGGCCGTTGTTGACACTCAGCCACTTTCATTACTGAAATACCGCGAGATGTGAAACTTGCCAGTGTCTTATGTAACAAGATTGCTGTGGGAAAAACGTCAACATCTAGACTCCAAATCCCTTGATGTTAAACTCTAATTTTAGATTCTCTTTCTGACTTTGCATCAACATATCACCTTCACTGCACACCTATGTGACCACAGGTTTGTGCTGTCAGTGTCACAAATCAGTGACACCACCTGCACAATCTTACATTCTAGGCTATTTGCTTGCAACAATTACATAATATGTGAATGATATTTTTACGGATGGTTTACACACCAGATGTCATGTCAAATCCGTGACAAATCCTCTCTAGAGCTACTGCACCGTTGCAGGACTGATCCAGGCTAACACTGCCTATGTCAGTGTCCCCAGTTTAGATAAACGTTAATCCACAAACCCCGACTCCAAGGTTTCTGTAGCATTCACTGATTCAGATTTACACTCCCTTGCATCAGATGCAATAAACATGTTGCTGTGACCAGCTCTTCCTTTTATAGATGTGTTAACTTTAAAAAGAAAAGAGACAGTTTAAAAATAAATCTTTATTTTCATACATCAGGCTCAGTGATACAATATTCACTAAACAATAAACCAGTGTGTAATTTGCTGACATCGCAATCCCAGGTTTGCTTTCCATAATTGAAAGCAGGATTCTGATATCATAGGTCTGAAATTGCATTGGCAAGCTAACAAACTGTATTATACACAAATGACAATGGACACACGTGCATGCACGCACACGCACACACAGCTCCACTTAAACCAGCACAGGCTCACGGTTGCAACTAGAACAAACCTCCAAGATCTCTAGTGTGGACTGGGGTCTAGTGTTGTCAAGAGTGTCACAACCTGATCATGCTGTAGGTCCAAGGCCAACAAACCAGCCTTGTTCAGTGTGACAAAGAATTGATGTGTGCAGTATTCTTTCACTCTCTTTATAATGAAGTTAAACACTGTGATAAGGCACTGGAATTTTGGTTTGGCCTAATATTTTCATGTAATCTTTGAGGGAGAATCAATAGAAGCAAACTCATTCTCTCTTACACATATATATATACACACACACACACACACACACACACACACACACACACACATATTTGCACACTCATACAACACATATAGGGCCAGTAAAAAGACAATTCAACTACTGAGCACAAGACGTTAAGTACACTGCATCAAAGTCCCTGTGAGCACAAGACTCAAAACACTAATCTAAAGGTGGAATAAAAAAAGCTCGTTTTCTTTTCCCACCCAGGAAATCTGTATCTCTAACACTTCTCTCATCTCTGTTGATCATTTCCACCTGCACCACTACAAAGACAATTTATTCAGAAGAAATAAAAACACTAAAATTAAACATACTGTAGCATGAGTTCAGCAAACCTGTTGAACATCTTTCCATTTTGTGACTGAAATGGTTTTACAATTTCCACAATGATTAAGATCCTTGAAATCAAATGTTAGTGCATTTCAATTCACACCACTAGCCATGAGTGGCTGTAGAGATCAAAATACGGCCCAGTGAGTACATAAAAGTCTACCACCAACTCTCATTTCTCAGATCAATATACACCCCTTTTTACAAACGTTACAGGGACACAAATAGAAAACACAATGAAGTAAAAGAAAACAATTTTGTATATAAACACTATTTAAGCTCTTAAAAACAGTGTACTACAGCAGGAAAATAAGAGAAAATACACAAACAACCCAGATCAAAAATAAACCTGTTATGTGTTAATGAAAATGCTACTATATAAGGACATTCAAAATCAGCCTCAAAAGTGGTTTTACCTCAAAGAGGACTACATTCATCTGAAGCCTCAGGCGTCCAATCAAAAGACGGTGTAAGCAATCAATTTCACCAAATCAAGTGAATTCGCTGGCTACAGCATCACCCATCGAACAGCTACTTCACTCCAGAGGAAACCAGAGCTTTCAGTATCCTTTTGGCCATCATAAAACTCCTGTATGACCAGGGTCAACCAAGTCAAAATGTAACAAAGAGCATCCCTCTAGTATGGAATAGGATATTGGTACTGACAACAATACATCTACAAAGGTTGGTCCATCTTTAAGGGAAGTCAAAAAAAACAAAAACCTGCTGACCTTTTCAACCACGATGGATCCTTAGAACCTAAATATCCCCATTGCACATAATAAGGACACTCTTTTCTTCTACACATTTTGGTTATTCCCTTTTCCTTCTGAGCCTCCTTTTGTGCCCACTTTTAACATCACAAATCAAAACAGAAAATATTAAGATTTAAAAAAAATAAAAATAAAAATACCTTCACAGGTAAATAACCTGACCTTTAAATAACCTGTTAACCATTTTCCCATCCCATCCAGAGATAAACTTCTCTGCACATCATACTTGAATCAAACTGTGAGTCAACTGACACTGTTGACAGCATTTCTGTCAAGCCCCGTTTACTCAACAGGTACAGACACCCACATTATCAAGGGGCTCCGGTTCACATTAGATTGAATCATTTACTTTAGGTATATGGTCAGGAAATTAAAGCATTTGCAATCAGACCAAGTATCCAGAACAATACTTAATACTTTACCTTCCATTCATTATTCAACACAGACCTAAATTAGACCTAAATTATGTGTGCAAGCTTGAAAAAGTGGATACCAATGATGGCAATAGTAGTTTATCTGATAACACTCAAAGGGGATGACAACAAGTAAGTTAGAAAATGAAAATCAAATGACAAAGTTACTTCCAAGTAGTAGAAAGCTAAAAACAGGAAATAAATACATGGTATAATTTAGTCTAAACCACAAATGAGAAAACTATTGAACAGAGTGGATGTCACACTTCTCCTCGCTACAGCTCTGCACCTACCACATCAAACCTCTCTTACTTTCTGCTTGACCCATTAATCACTGGACAAATGAGCCAATGCTTGAAGACACCAAACCAACTAATCCACAAAGTAAATTCCAGATGACACTTCTATCGAGTGAGGGAAAAGCTCAAATATTTAGAACAAATTCAGCCATCAGCAGGAGTAAGGAGAAATGCAAAGACGCTTGACAGATGTCACAAGACCAAATGTGGCTCGAGCTCTGTCCGGACGGGATTAGTATTGCAGGACAATGTTGGTAATGTAATTTAATACACTGCATGTCAGTGATTTTAATGAACAATCCAGACAGCATTGTGCATTACTTTATTACTCCCTTAAATTACTGACGGCACGTATCTTTGCTGTCAGACTCCAGAATACGTTTACCACGCAACGCATTTGCAATTTATGAGTCACATACCATCGATCAGGACGGTACTAGCATTGACAGATGTGGGAGTTTGCTAAACAACAGTAGGTTATTTGCCTGGCAACCATTATTCCCGTAGGGACGCACGATCTGTAATAATCACAAAGAACATTGATCCGCAGGATTGATTACTGAATCACTCCGGTAAAAACTACATTAACAGACCTCCTCCTCTAGTAATGCTACTGCCGGCCAGACAGGTTGAACCTACTGCCAGGAAGAATGAAGGATTATTATGATTATGTAATGTGATCTCATTCCATGACTTACTATTCACTAGTGTCACTTTCAGAACAATAGCCCCCAGTCTCATATTTCTTCACTGTAACATTGCTGCTCGGTATCAACACTTCATCCTTCCCTAGTTAAAATCAAACATCCCACTGTTTCCACTATTCTGCCTTGGACTCATTGTCTTCCAATTCATGAATAATCATGTCCCGGGTTTCAATGCATAACAAATTGGATGGAAAAGTCAGAGTAATCACATTCAATCAAAATGATAAACAATTCAGAAAATACAAATGTCCCTTGTCATGTTGCATATTGACAAGCCTTGCTAAACGCTAGACTATTTTTAGCTGTACACAGATACAAGGCATTACAGTACACATTTGTTCTCCCGAGCCCAAAACCCCACCTCACACACACACACACACACACACACACACACACACACACACACACACACACACACACACACACACACACACAACATAGATTTAGTTTCTTGGTGGAGGCGTCCTCTCGACAATACCATGGTGATGTTACTTTTAAGCATTCAGCAAGTTCATTTTTAACCCCCCAAAGTAATTCTGTGACATGAGACTGTATGTTCCCAGTTCTTCCGAAAATGATTTACACTTGCAGTCTTTTAGAACATACAGTATGTCCAATAATATATATTCATCTCTATATACATATATACTTACATATATATTTGTGTTTGTTTCTGTGTTAGTTCATGGTCTAACTGTTCCTTTAACTATTTTGGTGATCTGGGGGGAATGTTCTGTTCCTTCCCACTGCGCCTGGCTCCCCGCTGTGGGGAAAACCGTTGGCCAGCAGCCGGGCCTCTCTGATGCTCCCGGATCTTCAGCCCTGCACCTCCGGCTCTGGCTGGGCCGTTCCCCCCGCGGTAGGAGCCCAGGGGTTCACGAGGGGGCCGGCTGTCTCCAGGTTTCTCTGGTCTGTCAATAGTGTGGCTGGAGGACGACACAGGATCCTCCACCTTGTTGACCCCGAGCTCTCGCAGAGGTTGGCTGGCTGAGCAGGCAGGCGGGGTGGGAGAGGGCGTCGGTGCTGGTGGTGGGTCCTTGGCTGGCCGCTGGCACACCTCTGCATAGCTGAGCTTCCTTGGCTCCTGGTTTGAGAATAATGGGTGGAAAGTAAAGATTACGGAGAAGTAAAATAAATGATCAAAAACCACAACGAAATCCACCACATGAAGAGTAAATACGAATGTCTAGGCCATTTGAAGATCATACGATCCAACACGGTAAACTAGCCCATCAACAACTCCTCAACCATTAGATAAGCCTGAAATTCTGTTCTACGATTTATTGTTGATCTGTTAGATTTAGTTAGGCTCATTCTCTGTAAAGTCATTTGAGACTTGCTTGTGATAAAGGGCTATATAAATAAATAAACTTGAATATAACTTTATGAACTAAACTTCAGGGCAGCAGAGTGGTGTAGTGAATAGGGAGACTGGACTTAAACTGTAGGACCTCGGATCAAGCAGCTGCCCTGCTCAAGTGTCCTTGAGCATGACACTGAATCCCTACCAGCTCCAGCAGTGCCATTCTGTAGCCCAGTCGACCCCGTGCTTTGACCTCCCTGGTGGGGGTTGGCAAGCAAAAAGAATTTCCCCATAAAGATCAGTACAGTATCAGATTACTATACAAGTATTTTTCACACCCACTATACAAAGCCCTGAAAAGGACCTTAGTGTGGGGGTAGCTGAACACACAAGCTGTTCTTTCTGTTTCAGGGCCTGAACAAGCAGACATTGGTTGTTTCTATGACATCCAGAAGCTGAGATACAAAAAAAGCACTACATTAACAAATCTCTGACCAAAAAAAACAAGTCTAATTTGAAATGTAGAACTTGAACAATAACTTTGCCCAATACAGTATTTTGAAGTTATTGTAAAATATACACTCCAGAAGGCGGAAAATTTCCACATCAACATTTTGGGATGGGCAACATGCCTGAGGTGTCAGATTTTCTCTGTTCTCTCCCTACAGAGTTATAAGGCTTCTCGAAGTTATAAGGCTTCAAAAATGTGAAATCTCGCAGTTTTCATGTCAAATTTGATCAAAATTTTACGACCAGGGGTATTTTTTGTCAAAAAGGAAAATGCCTACATTGTCAGACTTGAGATATCTTATTTAGAAGTGGTGTAAAATGTGTAGTTCACCTAGTAGCGCCATCTGTTGTTGGCTCATATATGTAATAGAAATGTTTGAGACCTTTCCAGAACAGTGTGCCCCATGCATCTAACATCTTTCTTTGTACAGTTATGAGGCCACAAAAGTGACCTAAGATCAAAGTTTGAGGGGGATTTTCTCAGTAGTGGAGCCACCTAGAGGCCTGGATGGACATGTTTCTCCCCAGGTTGAGCACTTTCCAATGATGCATTTGGTTTGGTCTTGACAAAGTGTAGTTTTCATGTCTTTTGCAGGCCAAGGCTATGATGCCTTTACAGAACTACTAGAGCCGTTGACTAAGGACAGATTTTATGTTGTCATTTACATTATTTTGTCCATACCCTATAGATTTGATACCCAAGGGTAATGGTAGACATGGTTATGTTCAGACTACTTCTATATCAGAAGATTTCATTTTTAAAACAAGCCTCCATGTAATTTGCTATGATACACTTACATGCACTAAAGATTTAAAAAATAAATGAAGTCTGAAGGGGGTCTTGGAATGATTTATATTTTTAAGATCCACAGGGAGCTATGAGCAGGCAAAACGTTTGTGTACTAGGTGGTACTTCTGTTGAGGAAGGAAGGTCTTACCAATCCTGAGGTGGGAGTTGGGGCCGACGGGGCCGACGGGGTAGGTGTTGCTGTGGAAACAGACTGGCTGCAGGTGGGTTTGGTGGTGGGGGCAGGCTCTGAAGCTGGTGAAGACACAGCCTGTGTAGATGAGGAGATTATCCCCTTTGGAACAGAAGGCTCAGCTTTATCCACTTTCTTTACCTGATGAGAAACACTGAATCGACACAGGAAAAAAAAGGACATGTCATTTCATACGTACATTCCCCATGCTCTCCCCAGACTTACGTAGATTTATTAGTTAGAAGCAAAGTATAGGCTACCTTGGGACTGGTGGCGCCACTATCAGCGGTGTCCTGGGAGTAGGTTTAGCAGCTGTGGTCACGGAAACAGGCGTGCTCACAGCATTTTCTGGGACGTTTGTAGGACGGGTCTCATTGTTAACTTCTTTGTTCACTGACTGAAATTGCCAAGATTTGAAGATATGCAGTTATGGGACTTAAATGCTGCTAACATTAGTATCCCAAGTAAGAGGGAACATAGAGTGCAAGACATTGTTTACCTTGTCGATCACCTTCAGGCCACGCACCACATCAGAAAGGCGCATTTCTGGCACAGGTTCTCCCTGCGTACTGACCACACACCCGGGCAATGGAGGGAAGTTGGAGGTTGCCAGGTCAAACTTTGGTGGAGGTGGTACCCTGACCTCAGCCAGAGGGATGGGTCTCTGCAAATTTTTATTTCAGCAAAGTCAAACATGGCATTGGCAAAAAACAAAAGGAGGAAAGGAGATGGGAAAAGGGGAAATGTGCTGACCGTTGTACGCTCATCCTCTCTCCTCCTTCTCAAGCCTCTGTAGCTACCTCTCCTAAAAAAGATAGGACAGACAATTTACATAGGTGAGTAACAAGGTGAAGCCTGTTTTCAAATTTGGCTTGCATTGCTCTGGGATAGATTTGAAAGCCAACAACAGGAATTGAGACGATACAGCTTTGGAGACGAGTTTGAGAGATGGACAGAAAGTAACAGAAAGAAGAACAAAGGCTGAATGACAATCAATGACCTTATCCCACAATACATATGTCTCTCCTCTATGTGCATGGGTCTGTCACAAACAGCTGGGTAATGTTAATACAGAGGACAAAGTTCACTCACCTGCCCCGTCCAGCCATGCTCAGATCTCCGTTGGGTATGGTGGCCTGTGGAAGGGTGTCTTTGAGGTTGAAGGAAGGGGTGTTGACTGGCTCTGAGGTGGTACCAATTAGAGTCCCTGATGTCTGCGGGGGCTGAGGGCTCGAGGGACCAGACAGGCCATCCGTCAGGGTCCCAGGGGCCCCGGAGGGAGAAGGAGGCACATCGCCAGGCCTGGGGTGGCTCTTCACATGGTTTCTGGGCGCACACACACAAAAGCTAACCATTTTCAATACTACTAAATGTCAGCTTCACCATGAATACACAGATTTTAATATTCTATAGTTGTGAAGCTATGATTAGCTGATAAAACAATGAGAAAATGTCAATATTTAGATGGTAGATGTAAAGCTTGTGACATTATCAGCTACAGCATCATGCATGATAAAATGTGCACCAAATCTTGTGTTTCATCAAAGAAACACAAAGTAAATCAAGATTGGGACTACTACTGTAAACATGTGTAGCAATCGACTTGACCTACCGGCTCCTGTTGAAGGGTCGCCCTAGGCTCATGGGGCTTGAGTCTCCTTTGTAGGTCCCAGTGCCGCTGTAACCATTCACAAATCCACTGTTAGGGAATGGTGCCTGGATGTCAGAATGGCAGAGGAGAGTTCAATTACACAATGTACTCCAGAAAAAACAAAAAAACAACATAATTGAGCCATCATACATTGACAATGGACATAGCTATGACCAGCTGGATCAGTAATGACAGGCCTATTTTAAAGCCCATTTAAAGTTGCCCCCTAATACACACAGGGATTATTCTGAACAACCCCTGAAACAGGCCATGCACCCAGTTGAAACGGCACTTCCAGGTTCTCACCAGTGGTGTCTCAAAGTAAGGCATGAGCGACTGGTTCCAGGAGGGGGGCACCAGTGGGTATACAGGGTACTGCTGCTGTGGGCTGTACATCTGCTGCATGTAGAGCGGGGAGCCATACTGGGGCTGTGGCTGGGAATGCTGATTGTACACGTTGGAGTCCACACTGCGGTAGCCGTTCTTGGCGAAGAACGTGTTAATGGCCTTAATGCGAGCCTGGAGGGAGAATGAAGAAAAGGAGAGAATTTGAGTGAGTCTGTTAAGAGTGATGGTGTTATGCCATGGCAGCACCTAGGATGAGTTATGTTGGGCTAGGGTCCGTCCGTACTCCTTTAGTCCCCTCAGATCTCATAATCTCACGGTCATTAGGCCATAGAACACTGCAATGACTAGAGAGGGGGGTAGGGGTTGGGGGGGTGGGGCTGGGGGTAAAGATGAGGATGAACAGAGGAGGTAAGAGGAGAAGGAAGACTAGAGGTAGAGAGAGATCTAGAAATGAAAACTCCTCCCAGCCAGCCACAGTGCACATGGGTCCTTCCAAGCGCGATACTGATCATCACTGGGGATTAGGCAGGACTGCGAACACAGACCAACTCACAGCAGGGTCAAGAGTGCGACATTTTGGTCCCATTTTTGGACTTTTTGACCAAAAATTATATCTAGGCACATTAGCACAACTAACAAATACAGTATTACCCATCCCTGCTCTTTTTCCCCCTCATCATTGTATATTGCCTTAATTTATTAATTGTTCATCCCAGGAGTGTGTTTTAGAGAGAGAGAGAGAGAGAGAGAGAGAGAGAGAGAGAGAGAGAGAGAGAGAGAGAGAGAGAGAGAGAGAGAGAGAGAGAGAGAGAGAGAGAGAGAGAGAGAGAGAGAGAGAGAGAGAGAGAGAGAGAGAGAGCTCTAATGCAAGGCTTTGCTCCTGTGTAATGTAGGGGCCGCAATCGTTCGGAATATTGTTTTATGTTACTGAGCTTAGTATTAATTTAACAGATAGTAGCCTCACCATTTTCTGATTCTCTCCACCTTTGCCATTCTTCTAATGAAGTTCCTTCCTCCCTTGCAATGTTACAAACTGACCCTCCCACAAAAAAAGTAGCAAAAAATGCACAAATTTAGACTAACTTTTATCAAGCAACCAGTTAGTCCTTGGTGGTTAAGACAACACTTCCATCACGTGCCTGCAGCTGCTTCACAGTAAAAGCCTTCCAGTGCTGCCTCGTTGCTTCACACATTTAGTTATATTCCCAGTATTTTTTGGTCCCATTTTGTTTTATTGTGTAACAGAAAAAATTTGAATCAGTATTACTCACTTGATTTATACAGTGATAAAGCAACCCGCGAAGAAAAAGAACTGCATTCTGCATTTTAATTGCATTAACTGCATTTTAATTGCATTAACTGCATTTTTATTTTATATGGTAAAAGATGTACTGCTCCTATAAGCCCTATTTATTTATTTTCAGTACAGTCAAGCCTGTCAAAGGCAGCCAATTTGGTTTAGGAATTAAGGCTGACGAGGTCAAATCAAAGTCCATATAAAAAAGGCTGCATTAGCTACCTCAATCGCTAAGGTCAATGTTACATTTTGATAACATGAGCAGTCAAACTGTCTGGAGATATGGGTGGCAAATGTTCCACCTATATTCCCACAGGAACAGAAACTGCTGGATTCACTCCTTCCTTATCAACCCCCTACATGCAAACAGTCCCAAGGTCACTCCTCTATGGCTACAGATTAGCCAAACACTCCCAGTCTAGCTTACAAGGTACTGAAGTGACAGCTGACAGCACAGCAGTCTTGAGCAACACAAGGCGACACAAAGGCTCCATACCAGAGTCTAAATTAGGAAAATCGAGCGCTAAGGTGGCTGGGAATACTTCAGTAATCAAACAGGGAAAAAAACATTCTGGTCATATTTTATCTGTGCCTAAATTGGGCAAAAAAAACACCAACATTTAGCACAAGGAAAATATTTATCAAACATTTCAATTAAAGTACGTTTGCTCATATGTACAAATATTCACGATAACTTCACGCCTGCCTAGTTCACTTAACCATAAGCATATCTTGAGTCAAGGAGCCATAATAGAAGCAGTAATCAAATGTATCAATCATTGGGATCTGAATTGAAACAATAATAACCAATAATCCAAGCTGAAATGGGCATTTCATTCAGTAGCCATACTGAATAAAGTCAATCACTAGTCTTTATGTATTTCGGTGTGTGAACTCACCATGATTGGTTTTCCCTGGAACATTTTCACTTCTTCTCTTAGGTATCTGTAAGCCTGAGGAGAGAAGAGGAGAACCAAATACTACTGAGATATGTGTGATTCCTCTTTCAAATAAAAAAACAACAACTTTATGACAGAACCACTTCCCCCACTCTCACTGCCAGAAAAGCACTGTGTTGTTCATACCTGCAAAACTGGGATAACAAGTGCAATACAATGCACCCTAACTGTAAGCTAGTGACTGACTCTTAATAGTGTCACATGATTACAATGCAGTAACAAGTTGCTAAATTTCTTGATAATACCAACAATAATTATTTTTTAAAACCATGTTCCTGATTCTAACCATAAAAAGTGAACAGAACATTGCAATCAAGGGTTAGCAAATGCAAGTCTTAACCCCCACCAAGGTCATGTGGAAGTCACCCCTGCTGGTTAAAAAAAAACATCCTAGGGGCAGCAGTGCAAATGACAGCCATAGCCAATGAGCAGTCTTTATGTCAGTGTGTCATACTGGTAGAAAATGTATGAAATGTCATGATAGTAATCAAACAAAAAGCTGCTAGCACATGTAATTACATGTCATGACAGCTTATTAGCCAACTTAATCAGAAAATGACACTGAAGTAACAAATATTATTCCACACCCGAATAGTTATTTCCATAATACTAAGGAATGCAGTTATGAATGAGGAGCAATACCTGTTGTGCATCCATATCCGATTGGAATGTTATGTACCAGTTGCTGTTGTGCGCAAATTCAACACTTATCACTTTTGGACAGTTTTCACTCTTAAAAAGAGCCTCCACTTCCTGTGAAAAAGACACAAAACACCCATTACACCTTTCGGCCACAAACAAGTACAGAGCATAGGCAACTTTTCCCTGCAGACTGTGTGATTCTAAGCCGTCTATGAGCCATGACACAACCACCACATCAAATAATTACCTTCGCCAACTGAGCTGGAGGAGGATCATGTTTTCACCCCTTTTCATCTTTTTGTCTATTAGCATGTTATGAATCAATTTGCACAAAACTTTGTGGAAAGGTTGGTCATGGGGCAAGGAAGAAGTGATTAACTTTTCAAAGCGATTGGCCAAACGAGGGCGTGGTGGTGGGCGTGGCTTCTCACAAAAGGTGAACAACTTCCGACTGGATTCACGTAATACTACCAAACTATGTGGCCTATCAGCAGACATAAGAAGAGGCAAACCCTCCATTATTGGCCCAATCAAACAACATTGGGGCAATAATGGAGGGTTTGCCTATTCTCATGTCTGCTGATATTGGGGCACTGGAGAGCTCATTTCCAGTTTAGACATAACCGGCCTGCCAATTTTCCAAAACTTGGTACAGTAGTAGAAGGGCAGACCTAAGGGCCACTGAACAAATATAATACCGACTGGCCATATGTGTTACGATAATCAGTTAAAATGTTTAAAAGTGGCTAGAATTTAACAGGCATGTCTCACGTCCCGTTTTCAGGTCCAGACATGAAAATGTTTGTGCATTTCCTGATGTGAAACAAGTTGGTAATGGGGCATGAAAGAAATTATTAACTTTTGGTGAAAGTCCAACATGTGGTACTGCCATATATTGACAAATAGCGTTGGCGGCGGTATGCGCTCTGCTGAGTACCATTTAGTTCACCAAATTTTTAACATCAGAAGTGCAGTGTGACAGGACCTGTGAGCCACTGTCCATGACTGACCTCTTGTAAAAGGACACCTTTGTCTGACCAGAAGGTAAACACGCAGCATGCAGATTAAACAGTGTAAAGGGGAGTCTTTCTGGTTTATAAGACGCAGAGCGAGACAGCTGAAAGTTGTGTAGGATTGTGCCCGACTTGCAGTGCACGGCTGTCTGTACCTCGACCGGTGTAGTCTCTGGCACCTCTCTCAGAATAATGATGCAGCGTTTGTGATTTGGCCGAACCTTCTCCCCCGTCTCATCAACTTGCACCATGGGAGAGGCTGTAACAACAAAAGCACATACCTGAACATAAATCCTGACCATTTTTGTGGATTCTTTTCCCCATCTGGACAAACTATGTTGAACTTGAGGGCCCCTCATACACCTGTACTTACATAATACATACAGCAAGTTTATCTTACATTTTGTTTTATCAAGAGTTTACTGATAACTATGAGCACAGAGTGTTGATAAGTGTTTAAAATGCTGGCATGCTTCTCCTTTTGATCTTATCAACACAACCAAACCCTGCTAAAACGACTTCCACAAAAACATTTGAACGGCACAACAGTTAATGACAGTTAATACTTGGTCACATATTTCTTAAGAATGTTATTAAGAAAGGCTTGACTTCTGTCTACCTTAATCAAAAGCTTAGCAAACACTTTCAGAAAGAAAAGGACAAATAACAGTCCATCTAGGTGCACACACACTCAGACAAACAATACTTCACACAGCCCCACTCCACTTACAAAGGGTATTTAAATAGGCAATTTTTTTTGTATTACAAATTAGTCAAATAATGTTTTACTATTTTTATCCCCAGGGCCTCCGTATTTTTTGTAATCTAATCTTACACAATGATTCTGTTTTGTCAGCCAATCTTCATGCAATTTACACAAATACAAGAAAACATAGGACCCCAGGATTTACCTCGCAGAACGTCCAGAATAAGGTCCATGTCAGTGGTGAGGGTTTTGATGTCCTCCATGCAAGCAATGGTCCAGATGGGAACAAACTGATCACTGTCCATCTGGGATATCAGGTACAGGTCCTTAGATAGGTTCTCTCTGCAAACACCCAAAAGGACAGGGTGTCAATGTGTGACTCATTGCGTACAATGTCTTTGCTCTTTAACTCTTCCACTAGGGATGCCACTTTAAAGACGTAATTTTGAATATTGGCATCTTCCAACAAAAGAGCTCAATAATGGAAAACAAGATTTGAGATATGGCATCCCTCCATCCGTAATACACCCTCTGCTTCAGACCATTACTATTAAATTTCCAAGTGCAATTTTCTCTCAATGTTTCCCAGTTGTTCAACAAATCAGATGCACAGACAATTTTTATTTCACCGATGCACACAACACCATTGTGATGAGTGTATTGCAGAACACACGGCACTGAGAAAGCAGCTTGTTCTACGCAGTAAAGTAGAAAATTCCATCAAGACGGTAAAACAATGATTCATTCTTGAAGCTGCAAACTCTTTGCAAACTACATTAGCGTTGATATGGAACTTGGGCTGTGGGATGGGCATGAAAAAATGAAGGGCATGCCATCATCTCTATGCACCCTATCCACTGCTTCACCACTCACCTGGAAAAGCAGAACTCCAGTTGTTTCTTCAAAGACTCCCTCAGGCTCTCCTCAGACAGCGGCTGCTCCTTAGACACATCACCATCTGCAGCTGACCCACTCAGTGAGTCAAAGTGGGGGTACCCCAACTCAGGGGGATCAATGCCATTCAAGATGCCCTCTGCCGGCACAGGGGCGCAGCCATCAGTGCTGTCTGGATATTCTGTGCTGTAGCCCTTACCCCCAGAAGAGGGAGCCTCTGAGTAACCTGTGATAGAAGAGGCAAGCAGGAACTAAATGGTTGTGAAATGACTGTCAGGGTTGGCATCTAAAGTTATATGCAATATCCTTGCATAAGAGTTGCCCAAGAGTTATGATGATTTCACCTATCTCACTTATCCTTCCATTGTGAAGGGTTAGAAAACAAAATTGAAATTCTATGCTCCACACTGCTCACATCTGTTTGTAACTAGACAGTAACGACACTTTTTATTTGTTGGCTGTGAAACATTGACCAAGATTCAGATATAATGCATGAGTGCATTACCCTAGTCGACGGTCTGTTCAGACTCAACAGTCTGGATTTTCTAAGATTAGCCAAGTTGAGATGTTTAAAGGGCGGAGAGCATTGGAGCTGTGTCAACAACTGATGGGAAAAGTGATGCATTTTATTATGTTATTGTTTGGAATTCTAAATTAGCGTTGGTGCCATGTATATCCAAAAGATAACATTGTAACGATTTTACAGCATTGTTCATTTTTCTCTTCAAAAATCAAACATGCTACTACAGTTGATAATGCTAAAGACCTATGAAAGGCATGACATCAAACCCTGCAGATTTGGTAGAGATTCATGAAACATTTACATGGATAGGAGATAGAGATAGTCAACTACCTTCATTATAAATGTCAAGGGCTAGATAAACTTTGGCACACTGAGCTGACTGAGCACCCACCTTCAGTCATCTCAGCAGAAGAGGGGGAGGTGTGAAGCCAAGGGGAACCCTCTGTCCCCTCTGGGATGTCATTCTGGTGGGCAGGGATCTCCTGCCACACTTTGGCATTGGGGTTCAGGCCTGCTCCCTTTGTGGTGACCTGCATGATTAACAGAAAACACAAAGGATATCAATGCATTTACCTCTATAGCATATACTGCACGTTGCAGAAGACACTTAAAAATAGAATGATTAGAGCAGGAAATCTGTGAGCTTTCAGGGTTTTCCTGTCTTTTAGAAAGGCTTAGTTTGTAACACCGCCAGTAGTGTGGGTTATGCATGGGGATAAGAGTTTAGAGCACATAAAACTCTGTATCCTAGAATGCTGGAAAGTACCATTCAGAAGTAAAAGACGCTTTTGAAATAATACTCTAAATAAATAAAATATAGGCCATAGTATGCTTAGATTAAGGCCTAAGTGGGCAGAAATTTTATTTTGGGTGGTCGCTAGGGCTGAACGATTTTGAAAAAATATCTAATTGCGATTATTTTGACTGATATTTCAATTGCGATATGATTTGCGATATCAGAGGGAACTATAATTTTTACATCATTATTCTCATTTTCATTGAAAAACATATTAAAATGATTATGGTGTGATTTTTGCGGGGATCTGTACCAAACAAAGATGTTTTCTTAAGTCTGTAGAATATGATGTGTAGGCCAGGACATCTCTGCAGCACGACAATATTTAATTTAAAATGGCATTTTGACACACATTTCGCCTTTAACAAATATTGCGCCTCCTGCGATTTGAAAATTGCAGTAGGCCATATTGCGATTTCGATAAAATTTCGATTAATTGTTCAGCCCTAGTGGTCGCATAATAAATAAGTAATAAGAATGTAATAAGAAAAACCCTAAACAAAGTGTCTGAAGTGAAGTGTAATATTTAAACAATGAAATCTCAGTTCTGTAGAACAATAAACTTTAAATGGAAATAGTTTACAACTGTAAAATAAGACAAAAGAAAACATTACTGAATAAACAGGGCTCTGAATGACTGACTCCAGCATGCTTTCCATGACCGCAGGTAACGTTGACGTTTAAAATAGTCAAGCCTTTCAACGGGATTAACTGATTAGTATCAGTCACTCAAAACAAAGTCTAGAGAGCTGTTCGAACCAAGAACAAGTTCTGCACAACTGAAATGACTTACATGAAATTAAGTCTTACTATATGCTCTGTTTCACAGAATTACTTTTCTTCATGGTTTCCCTTTTTTTTATACACATACAACAAATGTAGTATAATATTTAAAGAAGAATCGTTAGGAGGGAAAAAAAAAAATCACTGTCCAATAGTCAAGCCATATGACCAACATGCAGTTACTAAATAATGGATGTGGTGTGAAAGCA